>NW_025727758.1:2874341-2931940 GCF_021461385.2 Schistocerca piceifrons
AAACGACAGGATTTTCTTTTGGGACACGAGTATCTCCTTTCCGATGCACTATTTCTTCTTTACTGCATCCGTCGCTCCCTCACATTGACGAATGAACACAGAAATAGCGTCGCTATGATATACTATGGGTTCTATGACTTCTCCTTCTTAATCGAGTAACGTTTCTATGGAAACGACAGGATTTTCTTTTGGGGACACGAGTATCTCGTTTCCGATGCACTATTCCTTCTTTACTCCATCCCTCGCTCCATCACATTGACGAATTAACACAGAAATAGCGTCGCAATGAAATACTATGGGTTCTATTACTTCTCCTTCTAAATCGAGTAACGTTTCTATGGAAACGACAGGATTTTCCTTTGGGCTACGACTATCTACTTGCCAATGCACTATTCCTTCTTTAATGCATCCCTCGCTCCCTCACATTGACGAATGAACACAGAAATAGCTTCGCTATGAAATACTATGTGTTCTATGAGTTGTCCTTCTAAATAGAGTAACGTTTCTATGGAAACAACAGGATTTTTTTTTTTTTTTTTTTGGATACGAGTATCTCTTTTCCGGTGCACTGTTCCTTCTTTACTGCATTCCCTCGCTCCCTCACATTGAAGAATTTCCACAGCAATAGCGTCGCTATGATATACTGTGGGGGTTCTATGACATCCCTTTCTAAATCGAGAAACTTTTCTATGGAAACGACAGGATTTTCTTTTGGGATACTAGTACAGAAACCAGATGGCAGTTATAAGAGTCGAGGGGCATGAAAGGGAAACAGGGGTAGGGAAGGGAGTATGACAGGGTTGTAGACTCCCCGATGTTATTCAATCTGTGTATTGAGCAAGCAGTAAAGGAAACAAAAGAAAAATTTGGAGTAGGTATTAAAATCCATTGAGAAGAAATAAAAACTTTGAGGTTCGCCGATGACGTTGTAATTCTGTCAGGGACAGCAAAGGGCTTGGAAGAGCAGTTGAACGGTATGGATGGTGTCTTGAAGGGAGGATATAAGATGAACATCAACAAAAGCAAAACGAGGATAATGGAATGTAGTCAAATTAAGTCGGGTGATGTTGAGGGTATTAGATTAGGAAATGAGACACATAAAGTAGTAAAGGAGTTTTGCTATTTGCGGAGCAAAATAACTGATTATGGTCGATGTAAAGAGGATATAAAATGTAGACTGGCAATGGCAAGGAAAGCGATTCTGAATAAGATAAATTTCTTAACATCGAGTATAGATTTAAGTGTCATTAAGTCATTTCTGAAAGTATTTGTATGGAGTGTGGCCATGTATGGAAGTGAAACATGGACGGTAAATGGTTTGGACAAGAAGAGAATAGAAGCTTTCGAAATGTGGTGCTACAGAAGAATGCTGAAGATTTGAAGGGTAGATCACATAACTAATGAGGAGGTACTGAATAGAATTCGGGAGAAGAGGAGTTTGTGGCACAACTTGACCAGAAGGAGGGATCGGTTGGTAGGACATGTTCTGAGGTATCAAGGGATAACCAATGTAGTATTGGAGGGCAGCGTGGAGGGTAAAAATCGTAGGGGGAGACCAAGAGATGAATACACTAAGCTGATTCAGAAGGATGTAGGTTACAGTAGGTACTGGGAGATGAAGAAGCTTGCACAGGATATAGTAGCATGGAGAGCTGCATCAAACCATTCTCAGGACTGATGACCACAACAACAACAACAACAACTAGTATCTCCTTTCCGATGAACTATTCCTTCTTGACTGCATTCCTCGCTCCCTCACATTGACGAATTAACACAGAAATTGAGTCGCTATGAAATACTATGGGTTCTATGACTTCTCCTTCTTAATCGAGTAACGTTTCTATGGAAACGACAGGATTTTGTTTTGGGACACGAGTATCTCCTTTCCGATGCACTATTCCTTCTCTACTCCATCCCTCGCTCCCTCACATTGACGAATTAACACAGAAATAGCGTCGCAATGAAATACTATGGGTTCTATTACTTCTCCTTTTCTAAATCGAGTAACGTTTCTATGGAAACGACAGGATTTTCCTTTGGGATACGACTATCTACTTTCCAATGCACTATTCCTTCTTCACTGCATCCCTCCTCGCTCCCCTCATATTGACGAATTAACACAGAAATTGCGTCGCTATGATATACTATGGGTTATATGACATCTCTTACTAAATCGAGTAACGTTTCTATAGAAATGACAAGATTTTCTCTTGGGATATGACTCTCTCATTTCCGATACACTATTCCTTCTTTACAGCATCCCTCGGTCCCTCACATTGACGAATTAACACAGAAATAGAGTCGCTATGAAATACTATGGGTTCTATGACTTCTTCTTCTAAATCGAGTAACGTTTCTATGGAAACGAGAGGATTTTCTTTTGGGATACGATTATCTCCTTTCCGATGCACTATTCCTTATCTACTGCATCCCTCGCTCCCTCACATTGCCGAATTAACACAGAATTAACGACGCTATGAAATACTATGGGTTCTATGACTTGTCACTCTAAGAACAGTAACGTTTCTATGGAAACGACAGGATTTTATTTTGGGATACGAGTATCTCTTTTCCGGTGCACTATTCCTTCTTTACTGCATCCCTCCCTCCTTCACATTGACGAATTAACACAGAAATTGCGTCGCTATGAAATAACATAAGTTCTAAGACTTTTCATTCTAAATCGAGTAACGTTTCCATGTAAACGACAGGATTTTTTCTGGGATGCGAGTATCTACTTTACGATGCACTATTCCTTCTTTACTGCATCCCTCGCGCCCTCACAATGACGAATGAACACAGGAATTGCGTCGCAATGATATACTATGGGTTCTATTACTTCTTCAAAATCGAGTAACGTTTCTATGGACACGACAAGATTTTCCTTTGGGATACGACTATCTACTTTCCAATGCAATATTCCCTCTTTACTGCATCTCTCGCTCCCTCACATTGACGAATTAACACAGAATTTGCGACGCTATGAAATACTATGGGTTCTATGACTTGTCATTCTAAATAGAGTAACGTTTCCACGGAAACGACAGGGTTTTCTTTTGGGATACGAGTATTTCTTTTCCAGTGCACTGTTCCTTCTTTACTACATCCCTCGCTACGTCACATTGACGAATTTGGTTCAAATGGTTCAAATGGCTCTGAGCACTATGCGACTTAACGTCTGAGGTCATCAGTCGCCTAGAACTTAGAACTAATTAAACCTAACTAACCTAAGGACATCACACACATCCATGCCCGAGGCAGGATTCGAACCTGCGACCGTAGCGGTCACGCGGTTCCAGACTGAAGCGCCTTTAACCGCACGGCCACACCGGCCGGCATTGACGAATTAACACAGCAATACCGTCGCTATGAATTACTATGGGATCCATGACATCTCCTTCTAAATCGAGTAACGTTTCAATGGAAACGACAGGATTTTGTTTTGTCATACGAGTATCTCCTTTCCGATGCTCTATTCCTTATTTACTGCATCCCTCGCTCCCTCACATTGACGAAATAACACAGAAATTGCGTCGCTATGAAATACTATGCGTTGTAAGACTTCTCCTTCTAATCGAGTTACGTTTCTATGGAAACGACAGGACTTTTTTCTTCTTTGGGATACGAGTATCTACTTTCCGATGCACTATTCCTTCTTTACTGCATCCCTCGCTCCCTGACATTGAGGAATTAACACAGAAATTGCGTCGCTATGAAATACTATGGCTTCTATGTCATCTCCTTCTAAATCGAGTAACGTTTCTATGGAAACGACAGGATTTTGTTTCGGGACACGAGTATCTCCTTTCCGATGCACTATTCCTTCTTTACTCCATCCCTCGCTCCCTCACATTGACGAATTAACACAGAGATAGCGTCACAATGAAATACTATGGGTTCTATTACTTCTCCTTCTAAATCGAGTAACGTTTCTATGGAAACTACAGGATTTTCCTTTGGGATACGACTATCTACTTTCCAATGCACTATTCCTTCTTCACTGCATCCCTCGCTCCCTCACATTGACGAATGAACACAGAAATAGCGTCGCTATGAAATACTATGTGTTCTATGTCTTCTCCTTCTAAATCGAGTAACGTTTCCATGGAAACGAAAGGACCTTCTTTTGGGATACGAGTATCTCCTTTCCGATGCACTATTCATTCTTTACTGCATCCCTCGCTCCCTCATATTGACGAATTAACACAGAAATTGCGTCGCTATGATATATTATAGGTTATATGACATCTCCTACTAAATCGAGTAACGTTTCTATAGAAATGACAGGATTTTCTCTTGGCATATGACTCTCTCATTTCCGATACACTATTCCTTCTTTACAGCATCCCTCGGTCCCACACATTGACGAATTAACACAGAAATTGCATCGCTATGACACACTATGGGTTCTATGACTTCTCCTTCTAAATCTAGTAACGTTTCTATGGAAACGACAGGATTTTCTTATGGGATACAACTATCTCCTTTCCGTTGCACTATTCTTTCGTTACTGCATCCGTCGCTCCCTCACATTGACGAATTAACACAGAAATAGAGTCGCTATGAAATACTATGTGTTCCATGACTTCTCCAACTAAATCGAGTAACGTTTCTATTGAAACGACAGGATTTTCCTTTGGGACACGAGTATCACCTTTACGATGCACTATTCCTTCTTTACTGCATCCGTCGCTCCCTCAAATTGACGAATTAACACAGAATTAGCGACGCTATTAAATCCTATGGGTTCAATGACTTGTCATTCTAAATAGCGTAACGTTTCTATGGAAACGACAGGATTTTATTTCGGGATACGAGTATCTCTTTTCCGGTGCACTATTCCTTCTTTATTGCATCCCTCCCTCCTTCACATTAACGAATTAATACAGAAATTGCGTCGCTATGAAATACTATGTGTTCTACGACTTCTCCTTCTAAATCGAGAAACGTTTGTATAGAAACGACAGGATTGTCTTTTGGGATACGAGTATCTACTTCCCGATGCACTATTCCTTCTTTACTGCATCCCTCACTACTTCACATTGACGAATTAACACAGAAATTGCGTCGGTATGAAATACTATGTGTTCCATGACTTTTCCATCTAGATCGAATAACCTTTCAATGGAAACGACAGGATTTTCTTTTAAATTACGAGTATCTCCTTTCCGATGCACTATTCCTTCTTTCCTGCATCCCTCGCTCCCTCACATTGACGAATTAACACAGATATTTTGTCGCAATGAAATACTATGGGTTCTATTACTTCTCCTTCTAAATCGAGTAACGTTTCAATGGAAACGACAGGATTTTCCTTTGGGATACGACTATCTACTTTCCGATGCATTATTCCTTCTTTTCTGCTTACCTCGCTCAGTCACATTGACGAATTAACACAGAATTTGCGACGCTATGAAATACTATGGGTTCTATGACTTGTCATTCTAAATAGAGTAACGTTTCCACGGAAACAAAAGGGTTTTCTTTTGGGATACGAGTATTTCTTTTCCAGTGCACTGTTCCTTCTTTACTGCATCCCTCGCTACGTCACATTGACGAATTAACACAGCAATTGCGTCGCTATGAATTACTATGGGATCCATGACATCTCCTTCTAAATCGAGTAACGTTTCAATGGAAACGACCGGATTTAGTTTTGTCATACGAGTATCTCCTTTCCGATGCTCTATTCCTTCTTTGCTGCATCCCTCGTACCCTCACATTGACGAATTAACACAGAAATTGCGTCTCTATGAAATAATATGGGTGCTATGACATCTCCACGTGAATCGAGTAGCGTTTCTATGCGAACGACAGGATTTTATTTTGAGTTATGACTAACTCCTTTCCGCTGCACTATTCCTTCTTTACTGCATCCGTCGCTCCCTCACATTGAGGAATTAACACAGAAATAGCGTCGCTATGAAATACTATTGGTTCTATGACTTGTCATTCTAAATTGAGTTACGTTTCTATGGAAACGACGGGATTTTTTTTTTTAGGATACAAGTATCTCTTTTCCGGTACACTCTTCCATCTTTACTGCATCCCTCGCACCCTCACATTGACGAATTAACACAGCAATTGCGTCGCTATGAAATACTATGGGTTCTATGATATCTCATTCTAAATCGAGTAACGTTTCTATGGAAACGAGAGGATTTTCTTTTGGGTTACGAGTATCTCCTTTCCGGGCACTATTCCTTCTTTACTGCATCCCTCGCTCCCTCACATTGAAGAATTAACACAGAAATTGCGTCGCTATGAAATAATATGGGTCCTATGACATCTCCATCTAAATCGAGTAACGTTTCTATGGAAACGACAGGATTTCCTTTTTGGATACGAGTATCTCTATTCCGGTGCATTGTTCCTTCTTTACTGCAACAATCGCTCCCTCACATTGACGAATTTACACAGTAGTTGCGTCGCTATGAAATACTTTGGGTTCTAAAACATCTCCTTCTGAATCGAGTAACGTTTCTATGGACACGACAGGATTTTCTTTTGGGATACCAGTATCTCCTTTCCGATGCACTATTCCTTCTTTACTGCATCCGTCGCTCGCTCACATTGTCGAATTAACTCAGAAATTGCGTCGCTATGAAATACTATCGGTTCTATGATATCTCCTTCTAAATCGAGTAACGTTTCTATGGAAACGACAGGGTTTTCTTTTGGGATATGAGTATCTTCTTTACGATGCACTAATCCTTCTTTACTGCATCCATCGCTCCCTCACAATGAAGAATTAACACAGAAATTGCGTCGCTATGAAATAATATGGGTCCTATGACATCTCCATCTAAATCGAGTAACGTTTCTATGCAGACGACAGGATTTTCTTTTCGGTTACGACTATCTCCTTTCCGATGCACTATTCCTTCTTTACTGCATCTGCCGCTCCCTCACATTGACGAATTAACACAGAAATAGCGTCGCTATGAAAGACTATGGGTTCTATGACTTGTCATTCTAAATTGAGTAACGTTTCTATGGAAACGACAGGATTTTCTTTTGGGATACGCGTATCAACTTTCCGATGAACTAATCCTTCTTTACAACATCCCTCGCTCCCTCACATTGACGAATTAACACTGAAATTGCTTCGCTATGAAATAGTATGGGTTCTATGACTTCCCGTTCTAAATCGAGTAACGTTTCTATGGAAACGACAGATTATTCTTTTGGGATACAACTATCTCCTTTCCGATGCACTATTCCTTCTTTACTGCATCTGCCGCTCCCTCACATTGACTAATTAACAGAGAAATTGCGTCGCTATGAAATAATATGGGTTCTATGACATCTCCTTCTAAATCGAGAAACATTTCTATGGAGACGACAGGATTTTCTTTTGGGATACGAGTATCTCTCTTCCGGTACACTGTTCCTTCTTTACTGCATCCCTCGCTCCCTCACATTGACGAATTAATACAGAAATTGCGTCACTATGAAATATTATGGGTTCTATGACATCTCCTTATTAATCGAGTAACGTTTCTATGGAAACGACAGGATTTTCTTGTGGGATATGACTCTCCTATCCGACGCTATATTCCTTCTTTACTGCATCCGTCGCTCCCTCGCATTGACGAATTAACTTAGAAATTGCGTGGCTATGAAATACTATGGGGTCTATGACTTGTCCTTCTAAATAGAGTAACGTTTCTATGGAAACGAAAGGATTTTCTATTGGGATACAAGTATCGCTTTTCCGGTCCACTGTTCCTTCTTTACTGCATCCCTCGCTCCCTCACATTTACGAATTAACACAGCAATTGCGTCGCTATGAAATAGTATGGGTTCTATGAATTCTCCTTCTAAAGCGAGTAACGTTTCTATGGAAACGACAGGATTTTCTTTTGGGATACGAGTTTCTCCATTACGATGCACTATTCCTTCTTTACTGCATCCCTCGCTCCGTCACATTGACGACTTAACACAGAAAATGCGTCGCTATGAAATACTGTGGGTTCTATGACTCCTCCTTCTAAATCGAGTAACGTTTCTATGGAAACGACAGGATTTTCATTTTGGGATAAGAGTATCTACTTTCCGATGCACTAGTCCTTCTTTACTCCATCCCTCGCTCCCTCACATTGACGAATTAACACAGAAATTGCGTTGCTATGAAATACTATGTGTTCTATGGCATCTCCTTCTAAATCGAGTAACGTTTCCATTTAAACGAAAGGATTTTCTTTGGGGATACGAGTATCTCCTTTCCGATGCACTATCCCTTCTTTATTGCATCCCTCGCTCCCTCACATTGACGAATTAACACAGAAATTGCGTCGCTATGAAATACTATGCGTTGTAAGACTTCTCCTTCTACGAGGGGCGTTCAGAAAGTAAGATCCGATCGGTCGCGAAATGGAAACGACTATGAAAATCCGATAAAGCTTTGCACAGATGTGTTGGGTAGTGTCTCTAGTACAACCCCAGTTAGCATCACGTCGCTTTGCTCATTTCTGAGCTCGCAGTGAGTGCGTAAAGATGTCTAGAATATAGTGTCTGCCGCCAAGTACGAGGGCCTGGTGAGAAATTTCACCTGAAGCTATGCAGCTAACATTACATAACTGTCGTGCAGTTTCGTCTTCACGACAATTCTCAGCCGCATTCTGCAGGGGCAATGAAGATGCTCCTGCATCGTTTTCAAATGGAAATGTTAGATTACCCACAATACAGTCCGCAACTGTCTCCCCCTGAGTTTCATCTCTCGTCACATGAACCGCTGTCTTTGAAGACAACATTTTGACACAAACAACGAGGTGTAGGCCAGCGTGGAGAATTGGCGGAAAGCACTGGCGGCTGCCTTCTATGATCAGGCTATTGAAAAGTTTCTACAACGCTATGACAAAAGTCTAAGTCAGAACGGCGACTACGTAGAGAAGTAGCTGAAAGGTGTAGCTAATTGTTACAAGTAAAACATTTCTGAAGTTCACTGTGGTTTCAATTTGGCGATCAATCATAGCTTACTTTCTGAACAGGCCTCGTAAATAGAGTTACGTTTCTAAGGAAACGACAGGACTTTCTTTGGGATACGAGTATCTACTTTCCGATGCACTATTCCTTCTTTACTGCATCCCTCGCTCCCTGACATTGAGGAATTAACACAGAAATTGCGTCGCTATGAATTACTATGGGTTCTATGTCATCTCCTTCTAAATCGAGTAACGTTTCTATGGAATCGACAGGATTTTCTTTTGGGATACGAGTATCTCCTTTCCGATGCACTATTCCTTCTTTACTGCATCCCTCGCTCCCTCACATTGACGAATTAACACAGAAATTGCGTCGCTATGATATACTATGGGTTCCAAGACTTCTCCTTCTACATAGAGTAACGTTTCTATGGAATCGACAGGATTTTCTTTTTGGATACGAGTATCTCTATTCCGGTGCATTGTTCCTTCTTTACTGCATCCCTCGCTCCCTCACATTGACGAATTTACACAGCAATTGCGTCGCTATGAAATACTATGGGTTCTGAGACATCTTCTTCTAAATCGAGTAACGTTTCTATGGAAACGACAGGATTGTCTTTTGGGATACTAGTATCTCCTTTCCGATGCACTATTAGTCCTTTACTGCATCCGTCGCTTGCTCACATTGTCGAATTAACACAGAAATTGCGTCGCTATGAAATACTATGGGTTCTATGACATCTCCTTCTCAATCGAGTAACGTTTCTATGGAAACGACAGGGTCTTCTTTTGGGATTTGAGTATCTCCTTTACGATGCACTAATCCTTCTTTACTGCATCCCTCGCTCCCTCACATAGAAGAATTACCACAGAAATTGCGACGCTATGAAATAATATGGGTCCTATGACATCTCCTACTAAATCGAGAAACGTTTCGATGGAAACGACAGGATTTTCATTTTGGGATAAGAGTATCTACTTTCCGATGCACTAGTCCTTCTTTACTCCATCCCTCGCTCCCTCACATTGACGAATTAACACAGAAATTGCGTCGCTATGAAATACTATGGGTTCTATGGATTCTTGTTCTGAATCGAGTAACGTTTCTATGGAACGACAGGACTTTCTTTTGGGATACGAGTATCTACTTTCCGATGCACTATTCCTTCTTTACTGCATCCCTCGCTCTCTCACATTGAGGATTTAACACAGAAATTGCGTCGCTATGAAATACTATGGGTTCTATGTCATCTCCTTCTAAATCGAGTAACGTTTCTATGGAAGCGACAGGATTTTCTTTTGGGATACGAGTATCTCCTTTCCGATGCACTATTCCTTCTTTACTGCATCCCTCGTTCCCTCACATTGGCGAATTAACACAGAAATTGAGTCGCTATGAAATAATATGGGTCCTATGACATCTCCATGTAAATCGAGTAGCGTTTCTATGCAAACGACAGGATTTTCTTTTGGGTTATGACTATCTCCTTTCCGATGCACTATTCCTTCTTTACTGCATCCCTCGCTCCCTCACAATGACGAATTAACACAGAAATTGCGTCGCTGTGATATACTATGGGTTCCAAGACTTCTCCGTCTAAATAGAGTAACGTTTCTATGGAAACGAAAGGATTTTCTTTTGGGATACGAGTATCTCCTATCCGATGCTATATCCCTTCTTTACTGCATCCGCCGCTCCCTCAGATTGACGAATTAACATAGAAACTGCGCGGCTATGAAATACTACGGGTTCTATGACTTGTCCTACTAAATACAGTAACGTTTCTATGGAAACGACAGCATTTTCTTTTGGGATACAAGTATCGCTTTTCCGGTGCACTGCTCCTTCTTTACTGCATCCCTCGCTCCCTCTCATTTACGAATTAACACAGCAATTGCGTCGCTATGAAAAACTGTGGGTTCTATAAATTCTCCTTCTAAAGCGAGTAACGTTTCTATGGAAACGACAGGATTTTTTTTGGGATACGACTATCTGTTTTCCGATGCACTATTCCTTCTTTACTGCATCCCTCGCTCCCTCACATTTGTGAATTAACACAGAAATTGCGTCGCTATGAAATACTATAAGTTCGATGGCTTCTCTTTCTAAATCGAGTAACGTTTCAATGGAAACGACAGGATTTTCTTTTAAATTACGAGTATCTCCTTTCCGATGCACTATTTCTTCTTTACTGCATACCTCGCTCCCTCACATTGACGAATTAACACAGAAATTTTGTCGCTATGAAATACTATGTGTTCTATGACATATCCTTCTAAAACGAGTAACGTTTCTATGGAAACGACAGGATTTTCTTATGGGATACAAGTATCTCCTTTCCGGTGCACTATTCCTTCTTTACTGCATCCCTCGCTCCCTCCCATTGACGAATCAACACAGAAAACTTGTCGCAATGAAATACTATCGGTCCTATTACTTCTCCTTCTAAATCGAGTAACGTTTCCATGGAAACAACGGGATTTTCCTTTGGGATACAACTATCTACTTTCCAACGCACTATTACTTCTTTACTGCATCCCTCGCTCCCTTACATTGACGAATGAACACATAATTTGCTTCGCTATGAAATACTATGGGTTCTGTGACCTCTACTTTAAAAACGAGTAACGTTTCTATGGAAACGACAGGATTTTCTTTGGGATACGAGCATCTCTTTTCTGGTGCACAGTTCCTTCTTTACTGCATCCCTCGCACCCTCACATTGACGAATTATCACAGCAACTGCGTCGCTATGAAATACTATGTGTTCTATGACATCTCCTTCTAAATCGAGTAACGTTTCTATGGAAACGACAGGATTTTCTTTTGGGATACGACTATCTCCGTTACGATGCACTATTCATTCTTTACTGCATCCCTCGCTCCGTCACATTGACGAATGAATACAGTAATTGCGTCGCTATGAAATACAATGTGTTCAATGCCCTCTCCTTCTAAATCGAGTAACGTTTCTATGGAAACGACAGGATTTTCTTTTGGGATACTATTATCTCCTTTCCGAGGCACTATTCCTACTTTACTGCATCCCTCCCTCCCTCACATTGTCAAATAAACACAGAAATTTTGTCGCTATGAAATGCAATGGGTTCTATGTCATCTCCTTTTAGATCGAGTAACGTTTCTATGGAAACGACAGGATTTTCTTTGGGATACGAGTATCTCTTTTCTGGTGCACTGTTCCTTCTTTACTGCATCCCTTGCACCCTCACATTGACGAATTATCACAGCAATTGCGTATCTATGAAATACTATGGGTTCTATGGCATCTTCTTCTAAATCGAGTAACGTTTCTATGGAAACGACAGGATTTTCTTTTGGGATAAGAGTATCTCCTTCCCGATGCACTATTCCTTCTTTACTGCATCCCGCGATCCCTCACATTGTCGAATTAACACAGATATTGCGTCTTTATTATATACTATGGGTTCTATTACATCTCCTTCTACATCTAGTAACGTTTCTGGGGAAACGACTGGATTTTCTTTTGGGATATGAGTATCTCCTTTCCGATTGACTAATCCTTCTTTACTGCATTTCTAGCTCCCTTACTTTGACGAATTAACACAGAATTTGCGTCGCCATGAAATACTATGTGTTATATGGCATCTTCTATGGGTTCTATGACTTCTCATTCTAAAAATAGTAACATATCTATGGAAACGACAGGACTTTCTTTTGGGGTTCGTGTATCTCCTTTTCGATGCACTATTCCTTCTTTACTGCATCCCTCGCTCCCTCACATTGACGAATTACCACAGAAATTGCGTCGCTATGAAATACTATGGGTTCTATGACATCGCCTCCTAAATCGAGTAACGTTTCTATGGAAACGACAGGATTTTCTTTTGGGACACGAGTATCTACTTTCCGATGCACTATTCCTCCTTTACTGCATCCCTCGCTCCCTCATATTGTCGAATTAACGCAGAAATTGAGGGGCTATGAAATACTATGTGTTATATGGCATCTCCTACAAAAACGAGTAACGTTTCTATGGAAACGACAGGATTTTCTTTTGGGATATGAGTAACTCCTTTCCGATGCACTATTCCTTCTTTACTGCATTCCTCGTTCACCCCACATTGACGAATTAACAGAGAAATTGAGTGGCTATGAAATACTATGTGTTCTATGACATCCCCATCTAAATCGAGTAACGTTTCTATGCAAACGACAGAATTTTCTTTTCGGATACGACTATTTCCTTTCCGATCCACTATTCCTTCTTTACTGCATCCCTCGCTCGCTCACATTGACGAATAAACACAGAAATTGCGTCGCTATGAAATACTATGTGTTATATGTCATCTCCTACAAAAACGAGTAACGTTTCTATGGAAACGACAGGATTTTCTTTAGGGATATGACTATCTCCTTTCCGATGCACTATTCCTTCTTTACAGCATCCCTCGCTCCCTCACATTGACGAATTAACACAGAAATTGCTTCGCTATGAAATACTATGGGTTCTATGGCATCTCCTACAAAATCGAGTAACGTTTCTATGGAAACGACAGGATTTTCTTTAGGGATATGACTATCTCCTTTCCGATGCACTATTCCTTGTTAACTGCATCCGTCTCTCCATCACATTGACGAATTAACACAGAAATTTCGTCGCTATGAAATATTATGGGTTCTATGACTTCTCCTTCTAAATCGATTAACGTTTCAGTGGAAACGACAGGATTTTCTTTTGGGATACGTGTATCTCCTTTCTGATGCACTATTCCTTCTGTACTGCATTCGTCGCTCCCTCACATTTACGAATTAACACAGAAATTGCGTCGCTATGAAATTCTATTGGTTCTATGACTTCTCATTCTAAAAATAGTAACATTTCTATGGAAACGACAGGACTTTCATTTGGGGTTCGCGTATCTCCTTTTCGATGCACCATTCCTTCTTTACTGCATCCCTCGCTCCCTCACATTGACGAATTACCACAGAAATTGCGTCGCTATGAAATACTATGGGTTCTATGACATCGCCTCCTAAATCGAGTAACGTTTCTATGGAAACGACAGGATTTTCTTTTGGGACACGAGTATCTACTTTCCGATGCACTATTCCTCCTTTACTGCATCCCTCGTTCCCTCATATTGTCGAATTAACGCAGAAATTGAGGGGCTATGAAATACTATGTGTTATATGGCATCTCCTACAAAAACGAGTAACGTTTCTATGGAAACGACGGGATTTTCTTTTGGGATATGACTATCTCCTTTCCGATGCACTATTCCTTCTTAACTGCATCCGTCTCTCCATCACATTGACGAATTAACACAGAAATTGCGTCGCTATGAAATATTATGGGTTCTATGACTTCTCCTTCTAAATCGATTAACGTTTCAGTGGAAACGACAGGATTTTCTTTTGGGATACGAGTATCTCCTTTCCGATGGACTATCCCTTCTTTACTGCATTTCTAGCTCCCTTACTTTGACGAATTAACACAGAATTTGCGTCGCCATGAAATACTATGTGTTATATGGCATCTCCTACAAAATCGCGTAACGTTTCTATGGAAACGACAGGATTTTCTTTAGGGATATGACTATCTCTTTTCTGATGCACTATTCCTGCTTTACTGCATCCGTCTCTCCCTCACATTGACGAATTAACACAGAAATTGCGTCGCTATGAAATACTATGGGTTATATGACTTCTCCTTCTAAATCGAGTAACATTTCTGTGGAAACGACAGGATTTTCTTTTGGGATACGTGTATCTCCTTTCTGATGCACTATTCCTTCTTTAGTGCATCCCTCGCTCCCTCACATTGACGAATTTACACAGCAATTGCGTCGCTATGAAATACTATGGGTTCTATGACATTTTCTTCTAAATCGAGTAACGTTTCTATGGAAACGACAAGATTTTCTTTTGGGATCCCAGTATCTACTTTACGATGCACTACTGCTTCTGTACTGCATCCGTCGCTCCCTCACATTGACGAATTAACACAGATATTGCGTCGCTATGAAATACTATGGGTTCTATGACTTCTCCTTCTAAATCGAGTAACGTTTCTATGGAAACGACAGGATTTCCTTTTGGGATACGTGTATCTCCTTTCCGATGCACTATTCCTTCTTTACTGCATCCCTCGCTCCCTCACACTGACGAATTTACACAGCAATTGCGTCGGTATGAAATACTATGATTTCTATGACATCTCCTTCTAAATCGAGCAACGTTTCTATGGAAACGACTAGATTTTCTTTTGGGATACTAGTATCTCTTTTCCGATGCACTTTTCCACCTTTACTGCATCCCTCGCTCGCTCACATTGACGAATAAACACAGAAATTGCGTCGCTATAAAATACTATGTGTTATATGGCATCTCCTACAAAAACGAGTAACGTTTCTTTGGAAACGACAATATTTTCTTTTGGGATATGACTATCTCCTTTCCGATGCACTATTCCTTCTTTACAGTATCGCTCGCTCCCTCACATTGACGAATTAACACAGATATTGCGTCGCTATGTAATACTATGGGTTCTATGACATCACCTTCTAAATCGAGTAACGTTTCTATGGAAACGACAGAATTTTCCTTTGGGATACGACTATCTACTTTCCAATGCACTATTCCTTCTTTATTGCATCCCTCGCTTCCTCACATTGACGAATTAATATAGAAATTGCGTCGCTATTAAATACTATGGGTTCTATGACATGTCCTTCTAAATCGAGTAACGTTTCTATGGAAACGAGAGGATTTTCTTTTGGGATACGAGTATTTCCTTTCCCATGCATCATTCCTTCTTTACTGCATGTCTCGCTCCCTCTCATTGACGAATTAACACAGAAATTGCGTCGCTGTGAAATACTATGTGTTCTATGACTTGTCATTCTAAATAGAGTAACGTTTCTATGGATACGACAATTATTTCTCTTGGGATATGAGTATCTCTTTTCCGGTGCACTGTTACTTCTTTACTGCATCCCTCGCTCCCTCACATTGACGAATTGACACAGAAATTTCGTCGCTCTGAAATACTATGGTTTCTATGACTTCTCCTTCCAAATTGATTTACGTTTGTATGGAAACGACAGGATTTTCCTT
The DNA here is from genome assembly GCF_021461385.2 of Schistocerca piceifrons. NCBI lineage: Eukaryota > Metazoa > Arthropoda > Insecta > Orthoptera > Acrididae > Schistocerca > Schistocerca piceifrons. The sequence continues at coordinate 2,890,371 of NW_025727758.1, forward strand.
TGGGATACGAGTATCTCCTTTCCGATGCACTATTCCTTCTTTACTGCATCCCTCGCTACCTCACATTGTCGATTAAACACAGAAACTACGTCGCTATGAAATTCTATGTGTTCTATGAAATCTCCTTCTAAATCGAGCAACGTTTTTATGGAAACAACAGGATTTTCTTTTGGGATACGAGTATCTCCTTTCCGATGCACTATTCTCTCTTTACTGCATCTCCCGCTCCCTCACATTGACGAATTAACACAGAAATTGCGTCGCTATGAGATACTATGGGTTCTATGACATCTCCTTCTAAATCGAGTAACGTTTCTACGGAACCAACAGCATTTTCTTTTGGGTTACGATTGTCTCCTTTCCGATGTACTATTCCTTCCATACTGCATCCCTCGCTGCCTCATATTGACGAAGTTACACAGCAATTGCGTCGCTATGAAATACTATGCGTTCAATGACATCTCCTTCTAAATCGAGTAACGTTTCTATGGAAACGACAGAATTTTCTTTTGGGATACGACTATCTCGTTTCCGATGCACTATTCCTTTCATACTCCATCCCTCGCTCCATCGTATTGACGAATCATCACATAAATTGCGTCGCTATGAAATACTATGACTTTTATGACTTGTCATTCTAAATAGAGTAACGTTTCAATGGATACGACTATTATTTCTTTTGGGATACGAGTATCTCTTTTCCGGTGCACTGTTCCTTCTTTACTGCATCCCTCGCTCCCTCACAATGACGAATTAACACAGAAATAACGTTGCTATGAAATACTATGTGTTCTATGACATCTCCTTCTAAATCGAGTAACGTTTCTATGGAAACGACAGGATTTTCCTTTGGGATACGACTATGTACTTTCCAATGCCCTATTCCTTATTTACTGCATCCCTCGCTCCGTCACATTGACGAATGAACACTGAAATCGCGTCACTACGAAATACTTAGGGTTCTATGAGATCTCCTTCTATATCGAGAAACTTTTCATTGGAAACCACAGGATTTTATTTGGGATACGAGTATCTCCTTTCCGATACACTATTCCTTCTTTACTGCAACCCTCGCTATCTCACATTGCCAATTAGCACAGCAAATACGTCGCTACGAAATACTATGGGCTGTATGACTTCTCCTTCCAAATCGAGGAACGTTTCTATGGAAACGACAGGATTTTCTTTTGGGTTACGACTATCTCCTTTCCGATGCACTATTCCTTCTTTACTGCATCTCTCGCTCCCTCACATTGACGATTAAACATAGAAATGGCGTCGCTATGAAATACTATGTGTTCTATGACATCTCCTTCTAAATCGAGTGACGTTTCTATGGAAACAACAGGATTTTATTTTGGGATACGACTATCTCCTTTCCGATACACTATTCCTTCTTTACTGAATCCCTCGCTCCCCCACATCGACGGATTAACACAGAAATTGCACCACTATGATATACACTCCTGGAAATTGAAATAAGAACACCGTGAATTAATTGTCCCAGGAAGGGGAAACTTTATTGACACATTCCTGGGGTCAGATACATCACATGATCACACTGACAGAACAACAGGCACATAGACGCAGGCAACAGAGCATGCACAATGTCGGCACTTGTACAGTGTATATCCACCTTACGCAGCAATGCTGGTTGCTATTCTCCCATGGAGACGATCGTAGAGATGCTGGATGTAGTCCTGTGGAACGGCTTGCCATGCCATTTCCACCTGGCGCCTCAGTTGGACCAGCGTTCGTGCTGGACGTGCAGACCGCGTGAGAAGACGCTTCATCCAGTCCCAAACATGCTCAATGGGGGACAGATTCGGAGATCTTGCTGGCCAGGGTAGTTGACCTTCACCTTCTAGAGCACGTTGGGTGGCACGGGATACATGCGGACGTGCATTGTCCTGTTGGAACAGCAAGTTCCCTTGCCGGTCTAGGAATGGTAGAACGATGGGTTCGATGACGGTTTGGATGTACCGTGCACTATTCAGTGTCCCCTCGACGATCACCAGTTGTGTACGGCCACTGTAGGAGATCGCTCCCCACACCATGATGCCGGGTGTTGGCCCTGTGTGCCTCGGTCGTATGCAGTCCTGATTGTGGCGCTCACCTGCACGGCGCCAAACACGCATACGACCATCATTGGCACCAAAGCAGAAGCGACTCTCATCGCTGAAGACGACACGTCTCCATTCGTCCCTCCATTCACGCCTGTCGCGACACCACTGGAGGCGGGCTGCACGATGTTGAGGCGTGAGCGGAAGACTGCCTAACGGTGTGCGGGAATGTAGCCCAGCTTCATGGAGACGGTTGCGAATGGTCCTCACCGATACCCCAGGAGCAACAGTGTCCCTAATTTGCTGGGAAGTGGCGGTGCGGTCCCCTACGGCACTGCGTAGGATCCTACGGTCTTGGCGTGCATCCGTGCGTCGCTGCGGTCCGGTCCCAGGTCGACGGGCACGTGCACCTTCCGCCGACCACTGGCGACAACATCGATGTACTGTGGAGACCTCACGCCCCACGTGTTGAGCAATTCGACGGTACGTCCACCCGGCCTTCCGCATGCCCACTATACGCCCTCGCTCAAAGTCCGTCAACTGCACATACGGTTCACGTCCACGCTGTCGCGGCATGCTACCAGTGTTAAAGACCGCGATGGAGCTCCGTATGCCACGGCAAACTGGCTGACACTGACGGCGGCGGTGCACAAATGCTGCGCAGCTAGCTCCATTCGACGGCCAACACCGCGGTTCCTGGTGTGTCCGCTGTGCCGTGCGTGTGATCATTGCTTGTACAGCCCGCTCGCAGTGTCCGGAGCAAGTATGGTGGGTCTCACACACCGGTGTCAATGTGTTCTTTTTTCCATTTCCAGGAGTGTACTATGGGTTCTATGACTTCTCCTTCTGAATCGAGTACTGTTTCTATGGAAACGACAGGATTTTCTTTTGGGGTACGAGTAACTCCTTATCGATGCACTATTCCTTGTTTACTGCAGCCCTCGCTCCCTCACATAGATGAAATAACACAGAATTTGCGTCGCTATGAAATACTTTGGGTTCTGTGACATATCCTTCTAAATTGAGTAACGTTTGTGTGGAAACGACAGGATTTTCTTTTGGGATACGACTATCTCCTTTCCGATGCACTATTCCATCTTCACTGCATCCCTCGCCCCCTCACATTGCCAATTAACACAGAAAATGCGTCGCTATGAAATGCTATGGGTTCTATGACATCTCCTTCTAAATCGTGTAACGTTTCTATGGAAACGACAGGATTTTCTTTTGGGATACGAGTATCTCCTTTCCGATGCACTAATCCTTCTTTACTGCATCCCTCGCTCCCTCACATCGACGAATTAACACAGAAATTGCGTCGCTTTGAAATACTATGGGTTCTTATGACTTCTCCTTCTAAATTGAGTAACGTTTCAATGGAAACGACAGGATTTTCTTTTAAATTACGAGTATCTCTTTTCCGATGCACTATTCCTTCTATACTGCATCCCTCGCTCCCTCGCATTGACGAATTAACACAGAAATTGCGTCACTATGAAATACCATGTGTTCTATAACAACTCCTTCTAAATCGAGTAACGTTTCTATGGAAACGACTGGATTTTCTTTTGGGATACGAGTAACTCCTTTCCGATGCACTATTCCTTCTTTACTGCATCCGTCGCTCCCTCACATTGACGAATTAACACAGAATTGGCGTCGCTATGAAATACTATGGGTTCAATGACATGTCATTGTAAATAGAGTAACGTATCTATGGAAACGACAGGATTGTCTTTTGGGACACGAGTATCTCCTTTCCGATGCAATATTCATTCTTTACTGCACCCCCGCTCCCTCACATTGACGAATTGACACAGAATTTGCGTCGCTATGAAATACTATGGGTTGTATGACTTGTCCTTCTAAATAGAGTAACGTTTCTATGGAAACGACAGGATTTTCTTTTAAATTACGAGTATCTCTTTTCCGATGCACTATTCCTTCTATACTGCATCCCTCGCTCCCTCACATTGACGAATTAACACAGAAATTGCGTCGCTATGAAATACTATGTGTTCTATGACATCTCCTTCTAAATCGAGTAACGTTTCTATGGAAACGACAGGATTTTCTTTTGGGATACGAGTAACTCCTTTCCGATGCACTATTCCTCCTTTACTGCATCCCTCCCTCCCTCACAATGACGAATTAACACAGAATTTGCGTCGCTATGAAATCTGGGAGATGAAAAAGCTTGCACAGGATAGAGTAGCATGGAGAGCTGCATCAAACCAGTCTCAGGACTGAAGACCACAACAACAACAACATGAAATACTATGGGTTGTGTGACTTGTCTTTTTCATAATTGAGTAACGTTTCTATGGAATCGACAGGATTCTCTTTTGGCGTTACAGGTATCTCTTTTCCGGTGCACTATTCCTTCTTTACTGCATACCTCGCCCCCACACATTGACGAATTAACACAGCATTCGCGTCGCTATGAAATACTATGGGTTCTATGGCATCTCCTTCTAAATCGAGTAACGTTTCTATGGAAACGACATAGTTTTCTTTTGGGATACGACTATCTCCTTTCCGATGCACTGTTTGTTCTTTACTGAATCCCTGGCTCGCTCACATTGACGAATTAACACAGAAATTGCATCGCTATAAAATACTATCGGCTCTATGACATCTCCTTCCAAATCGAGTAACGTTTCAATGGAAACGACAGGATTTTCTTTTGGGACACGAGTATCACATTTCTGATGCACTATTCCTTCTATACTGCATCCCTCGCTCCTTAACAATGACGAATTAACACAGAAATTCGGTCGCTATCAAATACTATGGGTTCTATGGCTTCTCCTTCTAAAAATACTTACGTTTCTATGGAAGCGACAGGATTTTCTTTTGGGATACGAGTATCCCCTTTCCGATGCACTATTCCTTCTTTACTGCATCCCTCACTCCCTCACAATGAGGAAATAACACAGAAATTTCGTCGCTATGATTTACTATGTGTTCTATGACTTCTCCTTCTAAATCGAGTAACGTTTCTATGGAAACGACAGGATTTTCTTTTGAGATACGACTATCTCCTTTCCGATGCACTATTCCTTCTTTACTGCATCCCTCGCTCCCTCACATAGACCAATTAACACAGAAATAGCGCCACTATGAAATTCTATGAATTATATGACTTCTCCTTCTAAATCGTATAACGTATCTATGGATATGAGAGGATTTTCTTTTGGGATACGACAATCTCCTTTCCGCTGCTCTATTCCGTCTTCACTACATCCTTCGCTCTCTCACATTGACTAATTAACACAGGAAATGCGCCGCTATGAAATGCTATGTGTTCTATGACATCTCCTTCTAAAACGAGTAACGTTTCTACGGAAACGACAGGATTTTCTTTTGTTATACGAGTATCTCCTTTCCGATGCAATATTCCTTCTTTACTGCATCCTTCGATACCTCACATTGGCGAATTAACACAGAAATTGAGTCGCTATGAAATACTATTGGTTCTATGACATCTCAATCTAAATCGAGTAACGTTTCTATGGAAACGACAGGATTTTGTTTTGGGACACGAGTATCTCCTTTCCGATTCAATATTCTTTCTTTACTGCATCCCTCGCTCCCTCACATTGACGAATTAACACAGAACTTGATCGCTATAAAATACCATGGATTCTATGACATCTCCTTCTATATCGAGTAACGTTTCAATGGAAACGACAGGCTTTTCTTTTAAATTACGAGTATCTCCTTTCCGGTGCACTATTCCTTCTTTACTGCATTCCTCGCTGCTTCACATTGACGAATTAACACAGAATTTGTGTCGCTATTAAATACTATGGGTTCTATGACTTGTCATTCTAAAGAGAGTACCGTTTCTATGGAAACGGCAGGATTTTATTTTGGGATACGAGTATCTTCTTTCCGATGCACTATTCCTTCTTTGCTGCATCCCTCTCTCCCTCACATTGACGAATTAACACAGAAATTGCGTCGCTATAAAATACTATCGGTTCTATGACATCTCCTTCAAAATCGAGTAACGTTTCAATGGAAACGACAGGATTTTCTTTTGGGCTACGAGTATCACTTTTCTGATGCACTATTCCTTCCATACTGCATCCCTCGCTCCCTAACATTGACGAATTAACACAGAAATTCGGCCGCTATGAAATACTGTGGTTTCTATGATTTCTGCTTCTAAAAATAGTTACATTTCTATGGAAACGACAGGATTTTCTTTTGGGATACGAGTATCTCCTCTCCGATGCACTATTCCTTCTTCACTGTGTCCCTCGTTCCCTTACATTGCCAATTAACACAAAAATTCGTCGCTGTGAAATGCTATGGGTTCTATGACTTCTCCTTCTAATCGAGTACCGTTTTATGGAAACGAAAGGATTTTCTTTTGGGATACGAGTATCTCCTTTCCGATGCACTATTCCTTCTTTGCTGCATCCCTCGCTCCCTCACATTGACGAACTAACACAGGAATTGCGTCGCTATGAAATACTATGGGTTCTATGACATCGCCTTCTAGTTTGAGTAACGTTTCTATTGAATTGATAGAATTTTCTTATGGGATACGAGTATCTCCTTTCCGATGCACTATTCCTTCTTTGCTGCATCCCTCGCTCCCTCACATTGACGAAATAACACAGAAATTGCGTCGCTATGGTATACTTTGTGTTCTATGACATCTCCTTCTAAATCGAGTAACGTTTCTATGGAAACGACAGAATATTCTTTTGGGATACGAGTATCACCTTTCTAATGCACTATTCCTTCTATACTGCATCTCTCGCTCCCTAACATTGACGAATTAACACAGAAATTGGGTCGCTATACAATACTATAAGTTCTATGATTTCTACTTCTAAATCGAGTAACGATTCTATGGAATCGAAAGGATTTTCTTTTGGGATACGAGTATCTCCTTTCCGATGCACTATTACGTCTTTGCTGCATCCCTCACTCCCTCACATTGACGAAATAACACACAAATTGCGTCGCTATGAAATACTATGTGTTCTATGACTTCTCCTTCTAAAAATAGTAACGATTCTAATGAAACGACAGGATTTTCTTTTGTTATACGAGTATCTCCTTTCCGATGCACTGTTCCTTCTTTACTGCATCCCTCGCTCCCCCACATTGACGAATTAACACAGAAATTGCGACCCAATGAAATACTGTGGGTTTTATGACTTCTCCTTCTAAATCGAGTAACGTTTCTATGGAAACGACAGGATTTTCTTTTGGGATACGACTATCTCCTTTCCGATGCACTATTCCTTCTTTACTGCATCCCTCGCTCCCTCACATCGACAAATTACCACATAAATTGCGTCGCTATGAAATACAATGGGTTCTATGGCTTCTCCTTCTAAATCGAGTAACGTTTCAATGGTAATGACAGGATTTTCTTTTGGAATACGACTATCTCCTTTCCGACGCACTATTCCTTCTTTACTGCATCCCTCGCTCCCTCACATTGACGAATTAACACAGAAATTGCGTCGCTATGAAATACTATGGGTTCTATGACATCTCCTTCAAAATCGAGTAACGTTTCTATGGAAACGACAGGATTATCTTTTGGCATACGAGTAACTCCTTTCCGATGCACTATTCCTTCTTTACTGCATCCCTCGCTCCCTCACATTGACGAAATAACACAGAATTTGCGTCGCTATGATATACTTTTTGTGGTGTCACCTCCAGACACCACACTTGCTAGGTGGTAGCTTAAATCGGCCGCGGTCCATTTAGTACATGTCGGACCCGCGTGTCGCCACTGTGTGATCGCAGACCGAGCGCCACGACAAGGCAGGTCTCGAGATACGGGATAGCACACGCCCCAGTTGTACGACGACTTTGCTAGCGACTACACTGACGAAGCCTTTCTCTCTTTTGCCGAGAGACAGTTAGAATAGCCTTCAGCTAAGGCCATGGCTATGACGTAGCAAAGCGCCATTAGCCTTACATAGTTTGATAGTTATCGTATGAAATGTCTCATCAAGAACGTTGTAAACCAATGACGGATTAAAAGTTAAGTATTCCCAAAGTAACGTACTTTTCTTTATAGCAATTCATTGAGCGTCCTGTTTCAGACTTCAAGATATTCTGCGTGAGCTTATAGCGTGGCTATCGGCCCCCTCAAAATAACACTGTGTCGGCACTTCTGTCGACACTTCACATGACGACGAGGATTAAAAGAGGATTTCGCGTTCGTATTGCTCTAATTTACTTGTGTCATGGCTTCGCCAGATGTACCGTCCGAATTTTATCGCTTGCAGAATCAGCAGACGCAGGCGTTATTGGATGCCCTTGGACAGTTCGTCCAGGGTCAACGTGCCATTCAAAGCGATGCGTCAGCCGCCGCTTCACCGCTACCGCAGCCACAACATGCAGTTGCCCCGCCGTGTCGCAATTTTGATGCGGCGCAAGAATCATGGACCGAGTGATCACGCCAGTTTGGATTTCATCTCGCCACCTACAGAATTCCAGGTAACGAGCGGCAGCCTCATTTATTGTCGTGTGTAGGGGTGCAAACGTATCGTGTGATAGTGAAATTGTTTCCCCGACGCGACGTAGCAACTCTGTCCTACGAAGAAATTTTGTCGGCATTGGACGCCTATTTTAAAGAAACAATTAATGTCGTTGCAAAAAGGTATACGTTCTTTCGTACAAAACGTACGGCCGGTCAGACTAATAGGGAGTGGGTTGCAACATTGCAAGGCCTTACAAGGGATTGTGCTTTTGAGTGTGAATGTGGACTCCTTTATTCAGATACAATGGTATGTGATGCAATAGCACAGAACGTTTCTGATGTTTGCATACGGGAACAGATTTTGAAACTAGTTAACCCCTCCCTTCAGCAAGTGATAGACATATTGGATAGACAAGACACACTTGACTTTGCTCAGGAATCATTTGCTACTTCGCCAGCCGTGTGTAACATTAACCGGCCCGCCCGGCGCGCTGCGTGGCCCGGTAACCGGGCCTCGCGCACGTCCGCACAGCTGCCGCCGCGCGCTAAACCAGGTGTGCCGCGCCCGCCTACAAATGCCGTGAAATCATGCCCGCGGTGTGCAACTAGACATTCGCGTGACAATTGCTCGTCACGCCAAGCTATTTGCTTTTTCTGTAATAAGAAAGGACATGTTCAAAGTGTTTGCCAGAAAAAGCTCCGATCAGACAATCACAACCATTCCAGGCCCTTTGCTTCGCGCCGGAGTCGACCCAGGACACTCAGACTCGTGAACCTTCACCCATGGACATTCATGTAGTTAATTCCGCTTCATCCAGTGCCACTTTCTCTAACAGTGACTGTGTTCGTCCCACAAATACTGTGCGTCGACGTCGCCGGAAATCACGTCAATTAGCAGGTGGTGCTGTACCTGTATCAGTTCAAATTGCACAAGACAATCGCTCTTGTCGTCGGCAGGACAATAAACTTATTGTAGATTTGGACTTTAATGGCAAGGTCATACCATTCCAGCTCGATACCGGAGCTGCAGTTTCATTGCTCAATCACGACAAGTACAAACAACTGGGCAAACCTCCGTTGCATGCCGCAAATGTTCAGTTAAAAAGTTATTCAGGACAGCTTATCCCTGTGTTAAGACAGTGCACCCTTCTTGCAATATATAAGGGACAAACAAAACTTGTGTCCTTATACGTTCTTCGTTCTTCTACTGCAGTGAACTTGTTTGGTTTAGATTTATTTCAGTTGTTTAACTTGTCTATAGTAAATCAGGTCCTAAGTGAATCAGACTGTGCCTTCAGACAGTGTTCCTTGGCTATGTGAAGAATTTGCAGACATTTTTGCACCGGGCTTTGGTTGCGCTAAGAACTATGAAGCACATTTGGAACTGAAAGTCAATGCGCAACCGAAATTTTTCCGAGCGCGCTATGTTCCCCACGCATTGCGTGATGAGGTCGCAAGAACATTAAACGATTTAGAATCACAAGGTGTGAGTGAATGTGCGCAATGCCTCTTCCCTTTCAGCTCCGCTTCATCGCTTACCCCGTACAGGTGTTCCGTTCGTCTGGACGACGGAATGCGAACGCGCCTTTCGCCAGTTGAAATTGGCGTTGCTTTCAAATACTTGCCTTACGCCATTCGGTTCCCAGAAACCCCTTTTGTTGATGGTACATGCGTTGGATTTCGGGATCGGTGCTGTGCTTGCGCACAAAGTTGGCTCACATGATCGCCCTATTGCCTTTGCGTCCAAATTGCTTTCATCTGCACAAAGAAATTATTCACAGATAGAGAAAGAAGCTTTGGCTCTCGTGTTTGGTGTTACTAAGTTCCATGATTTCTTGTATGGTGGTCACTTTACCATCATCACAGACCACAAACCTTTGACGTCGCGTTTTCATCCGACAAAGTCTGTACCTCTGCGTACAGTGCAGAAATTCATTCGCTGGTCGATTTTCCTCTCGCAGTACCGCTACGATATCTTGTATCGGTCCGCTGCTAAGCACGGAAATGCCGATGCGTTGTCCCGTTTGCCTGTTGCTGAGGATAAAGCATTCGATTCTTCCAAACTTGCTTGCATGTTCATTGATGCAGAAACCGATGAAGTGGTCGAATCGTTTCCGATTGATTTTTGTCGTGTAGCTACAGCCACAGCTGCAGACCCGGTCCTTGCTACCGTTTTGCGTTTTCTTGCTACCATTCATCACGTATCCTGTTTCAGACCTCTATCTAGCCTAAGTGAGATTACGCGTGCCTTTCGGCTACTTCAGTGTGGCGTAGCTGTCTTGTTACACCACAACAATCAGTCCAGAGTCGTGGTCCCACGTTCGTTACAGTCCTCTGTTTTACGGCTTCTTCACCAAGGACATTGGGATATAGTGCGAACGAAGCAACTTGCTCGTCAGCACTGTACTTGGTTCGGAATCGATGCTGCGATTACGAATATGTGTTCTTCTTGCATGGCGTGTGCCGAACAACAATCCGCACCGCCGCGGAAAGTCTTTGCATGGCCAAAAGCCACTTCCCCTTGGCAGCGCTTGCACATCGATTTTGCTGGTCCATTCTGGAACGCTCGATAGTTGGTTCTGGTAGATGCCTTCAGTAATTTTCCTTTTGTTGTCCAGACGTCTTCCACGACGTCCTCTGCCACCATCCAAGCGTTGTCTGCTATCTTTTGCATTGAAGGTCTTCCACAGACTATTGTTTCCGACAATGGCCCACAATTCATGTCTGCAGAATTTCAGTCATTCTGCCAGGCCAATGGTATTCAACATCTGACATCCGCGCCGTTTTCGCCTCAGCCAAACGGTGCCGCTGAACGATTGGTCCGGACTTTCAAGTCACAGATGTTGAAATTGAAAGAGTCGGATTCTCGAGAGGACGCTTTGTTGCTCTTTTTGTCTTCGTATCGCTCTCAGCCCCGAGATGGTCGCTCGCCGGCTGAGTTGCTCCACGGTCGTCCTCATCGAACCTTGATGTCTTTGCTGCACCCGCCGCATCAGGTACCTGTGCAGCGGCAGACTCCTGCTTTTGCTCCAGGCGACGTTGTATTCTATCGCAACTATCGAGGTTCACGGCGTTGGCTCGCAGGGCGCATTCTTCGCTGCCTCGGCCGCGCGATGTACTTGTTTTTGGGGGCCTCTAGTGAGGTGCGTCGGCATCTCAATCAGCTGCGCCTCTGTCGTCGCGCGGGTTCTGCCGCTCCCCGTCTGCTTTCAGCGACGGTGCCGTCCGGTCAGCGCCCTGGGGACCCATCTACTGGCTCGCCGCATCCCCAGGTGTTACCGACGCTGCCTTCCATTTTGCCCCATGGCGACGCGCCTCCGCCGCCGCCGCCGCCGCCGCCTGTTCTCCCGCCGGCGCCGCCCGCATTGGACGCTTCGCTGCAGCCGCCAAGCGCCTCCCTGGGTCACGCGCCGCCGATCGCTTCCCGTGACCAGCCGTCCTCCGACATGGAACTCTTGCCCGCTCCGGACCACATGACGTCTTCGCGCGTCGGATACCCCGACTCAATGGAGGTCGACCCTTCGGCCCCTCCTGTCTCTTTACGGGCGCATACACCGCATGTTGACGTGCACCCTGGACTAGGTTTTCAGGCGTTTCCTAGCTCCCCTCGGACCGAATGGCCGGGTGCGGGTGGCACAGCCTCGCCTGTTGTTAGGCTCCCCACCTCATCGCATACGTCAACATGGAATCCTCCCCACGGCGGGCGGAAGCCTTATAACACGACCGTTCGCCGATTTGCGGGGGAGGAATGTGGTGTCACCGCCAGACACCACACTTGCTAGGTGGTAGCTTAAATCGGCCGCGGTCCATTTAGTACATGTCGGACCCGCGTGTCGCCACTGTGTGATCGCAGACCGAGCGCCACCACAAGGCAGGTCTCGAGATACGGGATAGCACACGCCCCAGTTGTACGACGACTTTGCTAGCGACTACACTGACGAAGCCTTTCTCTCATTTGCCGAGAGACAGTTAGAATACCCTTCAGCTAAGTCCATGGCTACGACCTAGCAAGGCGCCATTAGCCTTACATAGTTCGATAGTTATCGTATGAAATGTCTCATCAAGAACGTTGTAAACCAATGACGGATTAAAAGTTAAGTATTCCCAAAGTAACGTACTTTTCTTTATAGCAATTCATTGAGCGTCCTGTTTCAGACTTCAAGATATTCTGCGTGAGCTTATAGCGTGCCTATCGGCAACCTCAAAATAACACTGTGTCGGCACTTCTGTCGACACATCACTATGTGTTCTAAAACATCTCTTTCTAAATCGAGTAACGTTTCAATGGAAACGACAGGATTTTCTTTTGGGATACGAGTACCTCCTTTCCGATGCACTATTCCTTCTTTACTGAATCCCTCGCTCCCTTACATTGACGAATTAACACAGAAATTGCATCACTATGAAATACTATGGGTTCTATGACTCCTCATTCTAAATCGAGTAACGTTTCTATTGAAACGACAGGATTTTCATTTGGGATACGAGTATCTCCTTTCCGATAAACTATTCCCCCTTTGCTGCATCCCTCGCTCCCTCACATTGACGAATTAACACAGAAGTTGCATCGCCATGAAATACTATGGGTTCTATGACATCTCCTTCTAAATCGAGTAACGTTTCTACGGAAACGACAGGATTTTTTCTTTGGGACACGAATAACTCCTTTCCGATCCACTATTCCTTCTTTACTGCATCCCTCGCTCCCTCACATTGACGAAATAACACAGAATTTGCGTCGCTATGATATACTTTGTGTTCTATGACATCTCCTTCTAAACCAAGTAACGTTTATATGGAAACGACAGGATTTTCTTTTGGGATACGACTATCTCCTTTCCGACGCACTATTCCTTCTTTACTGAATCCCTCGCTCCCTCACATTGCCAATTAGTACAGAAAATGCGTCGCTATGAAATGCTATGGGTTCTATGAATTCTCCTTCTAAATCGAGTAACGTATCTATGGAAACGACAGGATTTCCCTTTGGGATACGAGTATCTCCTTTCCGATGCACTATTCCTTCCTTGCTGCATCCCTCGCTCCCTCACATTGACGAACTAACACAGAAATTGCATCGCTATGAAATACTATGGGTTCTATGACATCTCCTTCTAAATCGAGTAACGTTTCTATGGAAACCACAGGATTTTCTTTTGGGATACGAGTAACTCCTTTCCGATGCACTATTCGTTCTATACTGCATCCCTCGCTCCCTCACATTGACAAAATAACACAGAATTTGCGTCGCTATGATATACTTTGTGTTCTATGACATCTCCTTCAAAATCGAGTAACGTTTCTATGGAAACGACAGGATTTTCTTTTGGGATACGAGTATCACCTTTCTGATGCACTATTCCTTCTATACTGCATCCCTCGCTCCCTAACATTGACGAATTAAGACAGAAATTCGGTCGCCATGAAATACTATGGGTTCTATGACTTATCCTTCTTAATCGAGTAACGTTTCTATGGAAACGACAGGATTTTCATTTGGGATACGAGTATCTCCCTTCCGATGCACCATTCCTTCTTTACTGCATCCCTCGTCCATCACATTGACAAATTAACACAGAAATTGCGTCGCTATGAAATGCTATGGGTTCTATGACATCTCCTTCTATATCGAGTAACGTTTCTATGGAAAAGACAGGATTTTCTTTTGGGACACGAGTATCTCCTTTCCGATGCAATATTCCTTCTTTACTGCATCCCTCGCTCCCTCACATTGGCGAATTAACACAGAAATTGCGTCGCTATGAAATACTATGCGTTCTATGTCTTGTCATTCTAAGTAGAGTAAAGTTCCAATGGAAACGACAGGCTTTTCTTTAAATGACAACTATCTCCATTCCGATGCACTATTCCTCTTTTGCTCCATCCCTCGCTCCCTCACATTGACGAATTAACACAGAATTTGCGTCGCTATAAAATACTATTTGTTCTATGACTTGTCATTCTAAGTAGCGTAACGTTTCCATGGAAACGACAGGATTTTCTTTTGGGACACGAGTATCTCCTTTCCAAAGCACTATTCCTTCTTTACTGTATCACTCGCTATCTCACATTGACGAATTAACACAGATATTGCGTCGCTATGAAATGCTTTGGGTTCTATGACATCTCCTTCTAAATCGAGTAACGTTTCTATGGATAAGACAGGATCTTCTTTTGGGACACGAGGACCTCCTTTACGATGCAATATACCTTCTTTACTGCATCCCTCGCTCCGTCACATTGAAGACATAACACAGAAATAGCGTCGCAATGAAATACTATGGGTTGTATGACTTGTCCTTCTAAATAGCGTAGCGTTTCTATGGAAAGGACACGATTTTCTTTTGGGGTACGAGTATCTCTTTTCCGATGCACTGTCCCTTCATTACTGCCTCCCTCGCGCCCTCAGATTGACGAATTAACACAGCAAATGCGTCGCTATGAAATACTATGGGTTCAATGACTTCTCATTCTAAATCGAGTAACGTTTCTATTGAAACGATAGGATTTTCTTTTGGGATACGAGTAACTCCTTTCCGATGCACTAATCGTTCTATACTGCATCCCTCGCTCCCTCACATTGACGAGTTAACACGGAATTTGCTTCGCTATGAAATACTATGGGTTCTATGACTTGTCATTCTAAATAGAGTAATGTTTCTATGGAAACGACAGGATTTTCGTTTTGGACACGAGTATCACCTTTCCGATGCAATATTCCTTCTTTACTGCATCCCTCGCTCCCTCATATTGACGACTTAACACAGAAATTGCGTCTGTATGAAAAAATATGGGTTGATTGACTTGTCCTTCTAAATAGAAGAACGTTTCTATGGAATCGAGAGGATTTTCTTTTGGGGTACGGATATCTCCTTTCCGGTGCACTGTTCCTTCTTTACTGCATCCCTCGCTCCCTCATAGTGACGAAATAACACAGAATATGTGTCGCCATGTAATACTTTGGGTTCTATGACATCTTCTTCTAAATCGAGTGACGTTTCTATGGAAACGACAGGAATTTCTTTTGGGATACGACTATCTCCTTTCCGATGCACTATTCCTTATTTACTGAAACCCTCGCTCCCTAACATTGACGAATTAACACAGAAATTGCGTCGCTATGAAATACTATGGGTTCTATGACTATTACTTCTAAAAATAGTAACGTTTCTATGGAAACGACAGGATTTTCTTTTGGGATACGAGTATCTCCCTTCCGATGCACTATTCCTTCTTTAATGCATCCCACGCTCCCTCACATTGACTAATTAACACAGAAATTGCGTCGCTATGAAATATTATGATTTATAAGACTTCTCCTTCTAAAAATAGTAACGTTTCCATGGAAACGTCAGGATTTTCTTTTGGGATACGAGTACATCCTTTCCGATGCACTATTCCTTCTTTACTGCATCACTCGCACGCTCACATTGACGAATTAACACAGAAATTGCGTTGCTATGAAATACTATGGTTTCTATGACATCTCCTTCTAAATCGAATAACGTTTCTATGGAAACGACAGGATTTTCTTTTGCGATACGAGTGTCTCCCTTCCGATGCACTATTCCTTCTGTACTGCATTCCTCGTTCCCTCACTTTGACGAGTTAACGCAGAATTTGCGTCGCTATGAAATACTATGGGTTCTATGACTTGTCATTCTAAATAGAGTAACGTTTCTATGGAAACGACAGGTTTTTCGTTTGGGACACGAGTATCTCCTTTCCGATGCAATATTCCTTCTTTACTGCATCCCTCGCTCCCTCACATTGACGAATTAACACAGAAATTGCGTCGCTATGAAATACTTTGGGATCTATTACTTCTCCTCTAAATAGAGTAACGTTTCTATGGAAACGACAGGAATTTCTTTTGGGATAGGACTATCCCCGCTCCGATGCACTCCTCCCTACTTTACTGCATCCTCGCTCCCTCACTTTTACCAATTAACACAGAAATTGAGTCGCTATGAAATGCTATGGGTTCTATGACTTGTCATTGTAAATAGAGTAACATTTCTACGGAAACGACAGGATTTTCGTTTGGGACACGAGTATCTCCTTTCCGATGCAATATTCCTTCTTTACTGCATCCCTCGCTCCCTCATATTAACGACATAACACCGAAATTGCGTCTCTAAAAAAAAATGTGGGTTGATTGACTTGTCCTTCTAAATAGAGGAACGTTTCTATGGAAACGACAGGATTTTCCTTTGGGGTACGAGTATCTCTTTTCCGGTGCACTGTTCCTTCTTTACTGCATCCCTCGCTCCCTCACATTGACGAATTAACACAGGAATTGCGTCGCTATAGAATACTATGGGTTCTATGACATCTCCTTCTAAATCGAGTAACGTTTCTATGGAAACGACAGGTATTTCTTTTAGGATACTATAATCTCCTTTCCGATGCACAATTCCTTCTTTACTGAATCCCTCGCTCGCTCACATTGACTAATTAACACAGAAATTGGGTCGCTATGAAATACTATGTGTTCTATGACTTCTCCTTCTAAATCGAGTAACGTTTCTATAAAAACGACAGCATTTTATTTTGGGATACGACTATCTCCTATACGATGCACTATTCCTTCTTTACTGCATCCCTCGCTCCCTCACATTGACGAATTAAAACAGATATTGCGTCGCTATGAAATACTATGGGTACTATGACTTCTTCTTCTAAATCGAGTAACGTTTCCATGGAAACGACAGGCTGCTCTTTTAAATTACGAGTATCTCCTTTCCGATGCACTATTCCTTCCTTACTGCATCCCTCGCTCCCTCACATTGACGAATTAACACAGAAATTGCGTTGCTACGAAATACTATGGGTTATATGGCATCTCCTTCTAAATCGAGTAACGTTTCTATGGAAACGACAGGATTTTCTTTTGGGATACGACTATCTCCCTTCCGATGCACTATTCATTCTTTACTGTATCCCTCGCTCCCTCACATTGACGAATTAACACAGAAATTTCCACGATATAAGATACTATTGGTTCTATGACTTCACCGTCTTAATCGAGTAACGTTTCTATATAAACGAAATGATTTTCTTTTGGTTTACGAGTATCTCCTTTGCCATGCACTATTCCTTCTTTACTGCTTCGCTCACTCCCACACATTGACGAAATAACACAGAAATTGCGTCGCTATGAAATACTATGTGTTCTATGACTTCTCCTTCTAAAAATAGTAACGTTTCGATGGAAACGAGAGGATTTTCTTTTGGGATACGAGTATTTCCTTTCCGATGCACTATTCCTTCGTTCCTGCATCCCTCGCTCGCTCACATTGACGTATTAACACAGAAATTGCGTCGCTATGAAATACTATGGTTTCAATGACTTCTCCTTCTAAATCGTGTAACGTTTCTATGGAAACGACAGGATTTTCTTTCGGGATACGAGTAACTTATTTCTGATGCACTATTCCTTCTTTACTGCATCCCTCGCTCCCTCACATTGACGAATTAAAACAGATATTGCGTCGCTATGAAATACTATGGGTACTATGACTTCTTCTTCTAAATCGAGTAACGTTTCCATGGAAACGACAGGCTGCTCTTTTAAATTACGAGTATCTCCTTTCCGATGCACTATTCCTTCCTTACTGCATCCCTCGCTCCCTCACATTGACGAATTAAAACAGATATTGCGTCGCTATGAAATACTATGGGTACTATGACTTCTTCTTCTAAATCGAGTAACGTTTCCATGGAAACGACATGCTGCTCTTTTAAATTACGAGTATCTCCTTTCCGACGCACAATTCCTTCTGTACTGCATCCCTCGCTCCCTCACATTGACGAATTAACACAGCAATTGCGTCACTATAGAATACTATGGTTTCAATGACTTCTCCTTCTAAATCGAGTATCGTTTCAATGGAGACGACAGGCTTTTCTTATAACTTACGAGTATCTCCTTCCCGATGCACTATTCCTTCTTTACTGTATCCCTTGCTCCCTCACATTGACGAATTAACACAGAAATTGCGACGATATGAGATACTATGGGTTCTATGACTTGTCATTCTAAATAGAGTAACGTTTCTATGGAAACGACAGGTTTTTCGTTTGGGACACGAGTATCTCCTTTCCGATGCAATATTCCTTCTTTACTGCATTCCTGGCTCCCTCACATTGACGAATTAACACAGAAATTGCGTCGCTATGAAAAACTTTGGGATCTATGACTTCTCTTTCTAAATAGAGTAACGTTTCTATGGAAACGACAGGTATTTCTTTTAGGACACTATAATCTCCTTTCCGATGCACAATTCCTTCTTTACTGAATACCTCGCTCGCTCACATTGTCTAATTAACACAGAAATTGGGTCGCTATGAAATACTATGTGTTCTATGACTTCTCCTTCTAAATCGAGTAACGTTTCTATAAATACGAGAGCATTTTATCTTGGGATACGACTATCTCCTATACGATGCACTATTCCTTCTTTACTGCATCCCTCGCTCCCTCACATTGACGAATTAAAACAGATATTGCGTCGCTATGAAATACTATGGGTACTATGACTTCTTCTTCTAAATCGAGTAACGTTTCAATGGAAACGACAGGCTGCTCTTTTAAATTACGAGTATCTCCTTTCCGATGCACTATTCATTCTTTACTGTATCCCTCGCTCCCTCACATTGACGAATTAACACAGAAATTTCGACGATATAAGATACTATTGGTTCTATGACTTCACCGTCTTAATCGAGTAACCTTTCTATAGAAACGAAATGATTTTCTTTTGGGTTACGAGTATCTCCTTTCCCATGCACTATTCCTTCTTTACTGCTTCGCTCACTCCCACACATTGACGAAATAACACAGAAATTGCGTCGCTATGAAATACTATGTGTTCTATGACTTCTCCTTCTAAAAATAGTAACGTTTCGATGGAAACGAGAGGATTTTCTTTTGGGATACGAGTATTTCCTTTCCGATGCACTATTCCTTCTTTCCTGCATCCCTCGCTCGCTCACATTGACGTATTAACACAGAAATTGCGTCGCTATGAAATACTATGGTTTCAATGACTTCTCCTTCTAAATCGTGTAACGTTTCTATGGAAACGACAGGATTTTCTTTCGGCATACGAGTAACTTATTTCTGATGCACTATTCCTTCTTTACTGCATCCCTCACTTCTTCACAATGACGAAATAACACAGAGTTTGCGTCGATATGAAATACTTTGTGTTCAATGACATCTCCTTCTAAATCGAGTAACGTTTCTATGGAAACGACAGGATTTTCTTTTGCGATACGAGTGTCTCCCTTCCGATGCACAATTCCTTCTGTACTGCATCCCTCGCTCCCTCACATTGACGAATTAACACAGCAATTGCGTCGCTATAGAATACTATGGGTTCTATGACTTCTCCTTCTACATCGAATAACGTTTCTATAAAAACGACAGCATTTTATTTTGGGATACGACTATCTCCTATACAATGCACTATTCCTTCCTCACCGCATCCCTCGCTCCCTCACATTGACGAATTAACACAGATATTGCGTCGCTATGAAATACTATGGGTACTATGGCTTCTTCTTCTAAATCGAGTAACGTTTCAATGGAGACGACAGGCTTTTCTTATAAATTACGAGTATCTCCTTTCCGATGCACTATTCCTTCCTTACTGCATCCCTCGCTCCCTCACAATGAACAATTAGCACAGAAATTGCGTCGCTACGAAATACTATGGGTTATATGGCATCTCTTTCTAAATCGAGTAACGTTTCTATGGACACGACAGGATTTTCTTTTGGGATACGACTATCTCCCTTCCGATGCACTGTTCCTTCTTTACTGTATCCCTTGCTCCCTCACATTGACGAATTAACACAGAAATTGCGACGATATGAGATACTATTGGTTCTATGACTTCACCGTCTTAATCGAGTAACGTTTCTATAGAAACAAAATGATTTTCTTTTGGGTTACGAGTATCTCCTTTCCCATGCACTATTCCTTCTTTACTGCATCCCTCACTCCCACACATTGACGAAATGACACAGAAATTGCGTCGCTATGAAATACTATGTGTTCTATGACTTCTCCTTCTAAAAATAGTAAGGTTTCAATGGCAAAGACAGGATTTTCTTTTGGGATACGAGTATTTCCTTTCCGATGCGCTATTCCTTCTTTCCTGCATCCCTCGCTCGCTCACATTGACGAATTAACACAGAGATTGCGTCGCTATGAAATACTATGGTTTCAATGACTTCTCCTTCTAAATCGTGTAACGTTTCTATGGAAACGACAGGATTTTCTTTCGGGATACGAGTAACTTATTTCTGATACACTATTCCTTCTTTACTGCATCCCTCGCTCCTTCACAATGACGAAATAACACAGAGTTTGCGTCGATATGAAATACTTTGTGTTGTATGACACCTCCTTCTAAATCGAGTAACGTTTCTATGGAAACGACAGGATTTTCTTTTGGGATACGACTATCTCCTTTCAGATGCACTATTCCACATTTACTGAATCCCTCGTTGCCTCACATTGACGAATTAGCTCAGAAATTGCGCCGCTATGAGATACTATGGGTTCTATGACATCTCCTTCTAAATCGAGTAACGTTTCTATGGAAACGACAGGATTTTCTTTTGGGATACGAGCTTCACCTTCTAGATGCACTATTCCTTCTATACTGCATCCCTCGCTCCCTAACGTTGACGAATTAACACAGAAATTGCGTCGCTATGAAATACTATGGGTACTAAGACTTTTACATCAAAAACTGTAACGTTTCTATGGAAACGACAGGATTTTCTTTTAAGATACGAGTATCTCCCTTCCGATGCACTATTCCTTCTTTACCGCATCCCTCGCTCCCTCACATTGGCGAATTAACACTGAAATTTCGTCGCTATGAAATATTACGTTTTATATGACTTCTCCTTCTGAAATTGTAACGTTTCTATGGAAACGACAGGATTTTCTTTTGGGATACGAGTATCTCCATTCCGAAGCACTCTTCCTTCTTAACTGCATCCCTCGCGCCCTCACATTGACGTATTAACACAGAAATTGCGTCGCTATGAAATACTATGGGTTCAATGACTTCTTCTAAATCGAGTAACGTTTCTATGGAAACGACAGGATCTTCTTTCGAAAAACGAGTAACTAATTTCCGATGCCCTATTTCTTCTTTACTGCAGCCCTCGCTCCCTCACATTGACGAATTAACACAGAAATTCGGTCGCTACCAAATACTATGGGTTCTATGACTTCTCCTCCTAAAAATAATTTCGTTTCTATGAAAACGACTGGATTTTCTTTTGGGATACGATTATCTCCTTTCCGATGCACTATTCCTTCTTTACTTCATCCCTCACTCCCTCACATTGACGAATTAACACAGCAATTGGGTCGCTACGAAATTCTATGTGTTCTATGACAAATCCTTCTAAATCGAGTAACGTTTCTATGGAAACGACAGGATTTTCTTATGGGATACGAGTATCTCCTCTTCGATGCACTATTCCTTCTTTACTGCATCCCTCGCCACCTCACGTTGACGAATTAACACAGGCTTTGCGTCGCTATTAAATACTATGGGTTCTATGACTTGTCATTCTAAATTGAGTAACGTTTCTATGGATCGACAGGATTTAAGGCTAGGGTCCGAGTATCTCTTTTCTGGTGCACTGTTCCTTCTTTACTGCATCCCTCGCTCCCTCACATTGACGAATTAACACAGCAATTGGGTCGCTACGAAATACTATGGGTTCTATGACATCTCCTTCTAAATCGAGTAACGTTTCTGTGGAAACGACAGGATTTTCTTTTGGGACATGAGTATCTCCTTTCCGATGCAATATTCCTTCTTTACTGCATCCCTCGCTCCCTCACATTGACGAATTAACACAGAAATTACGTCGCTATGAAATACTATGGGTTCTATGACTTCTCCTTCTAAATCGAGAAACGTTTCAATGGAAACGACAGGCTTTTCTTTTAAATTACGAGTATCTCCTTTCCGATGGACTATTCCTTCATTACTGCAGCCCTCGCTCCCTCACATTGACGAATTAACACAGAAATTCGGTCGCCAAGAAATACTATGGGTTCTATGACTTCTCCTCCTAAAAATAGTTTCGTTTCTATTAAAACGACAGGATTTTCTTTTGGGATACGATTATCTTCTTTCCGATGCACTATTCCTTCTTTACTGCATCCCTCACTCCCTCACATTGACGAAATATCACAGATATTTCGACGCTATGAAATACTATGAGTTATATTACTTCACCTTCTAAAAATAGTATCGTTTCTATGGAAACGACAGGATTTTATTTTGGAATACGAGTATTTCCTTTCCGATGCACTATTCCTTCTTTACTGCATCCGTCGCCCGCTCACATTGATGAATTAACACAGAAATTTCGTCGCTATGAAATACTATGATTTCTATGACTTTTCCTTCAAAATCGAGTAACGTTTCTATGGAAACGACAGGATTTTCTTTTGGGATACGACTGTCTCCTTTCCGTTGCACTATTTCTCCTTTACTGAAACCCCCCCCCTCCCTCACATTGACGAATTAACACAGAAATTGCGTCGCTATGAAATACTATGGGTTCTATGACATCTCCTTCTAAATCGAGTAACGTTTCTATGAAAACGACAAGATTTCCTTTTGGGATACGTGTTTCACCTATTTGATGCACTATTCCTTCTACACAGCATCCCTCGCTCCCTAACATACACGAATTAACACAGAAATTGCGTCGCTATGAAATACTATGGGTACTATGACTCCTTCTTCTAAAATTGTAACGTTTCTGTGGCAACGACTGGATTTTCTTTTACGATACGAGTATCTCACTTCCGATGCACTATTCCACATTTACCGCTCCCTCGCTCCCTCACATTGAGGAATTAACACAGAAATTGCGTCGCTATGAAATACTGTAGGTTCTATGACTTCTTCTTCTAAATCGAGTAACTTTTCTATGGAAACGACAGGATTTTGTTTTGGGATACGACTATCTCCTTTCCGATGCACTCTTCCTTCATTACTGCAGCCCTCGGTCCCTCACATTGACGAATTAACACAGAAATTGCGTCGCTATGAAATACTATGGGTTCTGTGACTTCTCCTTCTAAATCGAGTAACGTTTCAATGGAAACGACGGATTTTCTTTTAAATTACGATAATCTTCTTTCAGATGCACTATTCCTTCTTTACTGCATCCCTCGCTCCCTCACATTGACGAATTAACACTCAACTGGCGTCGCTATGAAATACTATTGGTTCTATGACATCTCTTCTTATATCGGGTAACGTTTATATGGAAACTACAGAATTTTCTTTTGGGATACGAGTTTCACCTATTGGTGCACTATTCCTTCTATACTGCATCCCTCGCTCCCTAACATTGACGAATTAACACACAAATTGCATCGCTTCCAAATACTATTGGTACTAAGAATTCTCCTTCTAAAATTGTAACGTTTCTGTGGAAATGACAGGATTTTCTTTTGGGATACGAGTATCTCTCTTCCGAAGCACTATTCCTTCTTTACTGCATCCCCCGCTCCCTCACATTGACGAATTAACACATAAATTGTGTCGCTATGTCATATTATGATTTATATGACTTCTCCTTCTAAAAATAGTAACTTTTCTATGGAAACGACAGCATTTTCTTTTGGGATACGAGTGTCTCCTTTCCGATGCACTAATCCTTCATTACTGCATCACTCGCTCGCTCACATTGACGAATTAACACAGAAATTGCGTCTCTATGAAATACTATGGGTTCTATGGCTTCTCCTTCCAAATCGAGTAACGTTTCAATGGAAACGACAGTATTTTCTTTTAAATTACGATTATCGTCTTTCCGATGCACTATTCCTTCTTTACTGCATCCCTCGCTCCCTCACATTGACGAATTAACACACAACTGGCGACGCTATGAAGTAGTATGGGTTCTATGACATCTCCTTCTAAATCAAGTAACGTTTCTATGGAAAAAACAGGATTTTGTTTTGGGATACGAGTATCTACTTTCCGATGCACTATTCCTTCTTTACTGCATCCCTCGCTACCTCACGTTGACGAATTAACACAAAATTTGCGTCGCTATGAAATACTATGGGTTCTATGACTGGTCATTCTAAATAGAGTAACGTTTCTATGGAAACGACAGGATTTTCTTTTGGGACACGAGTATCTCATTTCCGATGCAATATTCCTTCTTTACTGCATCCCTCGCTCCCTCACATTGACGCGTTAAGACAGAAATTGCGTCGCTATGAAATACTATGGGTTCTATGACTGGTCATTCTAAATAGTGTAACGTAATGGAAACGACAGGATTTTCGTTGGGGATACGAGTATCTCTTTTCCAGTGCCCTGTTCCTTCTTTACTGCATCCCTCGCTCCCTCACATTGACGGAGTAACGCAGCAATTGCGTCGCTATGAAATACTATGGGTCCTATGACATCTCTTTCTAAATCGAGTAACGTTTCTATGGAAACGACAGGATTTTCTTTTGGGACACGAGTATCTCATTTCCGATGCAATATTCCTTCTTTACTGCATCCCTCGCTCCCTCACATTGACGAGTTAAGACAGAAATTGCGTCGCTATGAAATACTATGGGTTCTATGACTGGTCATTCTAAATAGTGTAACGTAATGGAAACGACAGGATTTTCGTTGGGGATACGAGTATCTCTTTTCCAGTGCCCTGTTCCTCCTTTACTGCATCCCTCGCTCCCTCACATTGATGAATTAACACAGAATTAGCGTCGATATGAAATACTATGGGTTGTATGACTTGTAATTCTAAATGGAGTAACGTTTCTATGAAAACAACAGAATTTTCGTTGGGGATACGAGTATCTCTTCTTTACTGCTTGCCTTGCTCCCTCACATTGACGAATTAACACAGAAATTGCGTCGCTATGAAATGCTATGGGCTCTATGTCATCTCCTTCTAAGTCGAGTAACGTTTCTATGGAAACGACAGGATTTTTTTTGGGATACTAGTATCTCCTTTCCAATGCAATTTTCCTTCCTTACTGCATCCCTCGCTCCCTCACATTGACGAATTAACACAGAAATTGCGTTGCTATGAAATACTATGTGTTCTATGACTTCTCCTTCTAAATCGGCAAACGTTTCAATGGAAACGACAGGCTTTTCTTTTAAATTACGAGTATCTCCTTTCTGATGCACTATTCCATCATTACTGCAGCCCTCGCTCCCGCACATTGACGAATTAACACAGAAATTCGGTCCTTAAGAAATACTATGGGTTCTAAGACTTCTCCGCCTAAAAATAGTTTCTTTTTTATGAAAACGACAGGATTTTCTTTTGGGATACGATTATCTCCTTTCCGATGCACTATTCCATCTTTACTGCATCCCTCACTCCCACACATTTACGAAATATCACAGAAATTGCGTCGCTATGAAATACTAATTGTTCTATTACTTCTCCTTCTAAAAATAGTAACGTTTCTATGGAAACGACAGGATTTTCTTTTGGGATACTAGTATCTCCTTTCCGATGCACTATTCCTTCCTTACTGCATCACTAGCTCCCTCGCATTGACGTATTAACACAGAAATTGCGTCGTTATGAAATGCTATGGGTTCAATGGCATCTCTTTCTAAATCGTATAACGTTTCTATGTAAACGACAGGATATTCTTTTGGGACACGAGTATCTCCTTTCCGATGCAATATTCCTTCTTTACTGCATCCCTCGCTCTCTCACATTGGCGAATTAACACACAACTTTCGTCGCTATGTAATACTATGGGTACTTTGACTGCTCCTTCTAAATCGAGTAACGTCTCAATGGAAACGACAGGCTTTTCTTTTAAACTACGAGTATATCCTTTCCGATGCACTATTCCTTCTTAAATGCATCCGTCGCTCCCTCACATTGACGAATAATCACAGAAATTCCGTCGCTATGAAATACTGTGGGTTCTATGACTTGTCATTCTAAGTAGAGTAACGCTTCTATGGAAACGACAGGATTTTCGTTTGGGATACGGGAATCTCTTTTCCGGTGCACTGTTCCTTCTTTACGGCATCCCTCGCTACCCCACATTGACGAATTAACACAGAAATTGCGTCGCTATGAATTACCATGGGTTGTATGGCATCTCCTTCTAAATCGAGTACCGATTCTATGGAAACGACTGGATTTCCTTTTGGGATACTAGTATCTCCTTCCGATGCACTATTCCTTCTTTACTGCATCACTCGCTCCCTCACATTGACGAATGAACACAGAAATTGCGTCGCCATGAAATACTATGGGTTCTATGACATCTCTCTCTAAATCGAGTAACGTTTCTATGTAAACGACAGGATTTTCTTTTGGGAGACGAGTATCACCTTTCTGATGCAATATTCCTTCTTTACTGCATCCCTCGCTCCCTCACATTGACGACTTATCACAGAAATTGCGTCCCTATGAATTACTATGGGTTGTATGACTTGTCCCTCTAACTAGAGTAACGTTTCTATGGAAACGACAGGATTTTCTGATGGGATACTAGTATCTCCTTTCCGATGCACTATTCCTTCTTTACTGAATCCGTCGCTCGCTCACATTGACGAATTAACACAGATATTGCGTCGCTTTGAAATACTATGGGGTCTATGACTTCTCCTTCTAAATCGAGTAACGTATCTATGGAAACGACAAGATTATGTTTTGGGATACGAATATCTCCTTACCGAGGCACTATTCCTTCTTTACTGCATCCCTCGCTCCCTCACATCGAGGAATTAACGCAGATTTTGCGACGCTATGAAATACTATGGGTTCTATTACTTCTCCTTCTAAATCGAGTAACGTTTTTATGGAAACGACAGCCTTTTCTGTTAAATTGCGAGTTTCTCCTTTTCGATGCACTATTCCTTCGTTACTGCATTCCTCGCTCGCTCACATTGACGAATTAACACAGAAATTGCGTCGCTATGAAATACTACGGGTTCTATGACATCTACATCTAAATCGAGTAACGTTTCTAAGAAAACGAAAGTTTTTTATTTTGGGATACGAGTATTTCCTTACCGATGCACTATTCCTTCTTTACTGCATCCCTCGCTCCCTCACATTGACGAATTGACACAGAAATTGCGTCGCTAGGAAATACTATGGGTTCTATGACTTCTCCTTCTAAATCGAGTAACGTTTCTATGGAAACAACAGGATTTTCTTTTGGGATACGACTATCTCCTTTCCGATGCACTCTTCCTTCATTACTGCATCCCTCGCTCCCTCACACTGACGAATTAACATAGGAATTGCGTCGCAATGTAATACTATGGGTTCTATGACATCTCCTTCTAAATCGGGTAACGTTTCTATAGAAACGACAGGATTTAATATTGGGTTACAAGTATCACCTTTCTGATGCACTATTCCCTCAATACTGCATCCCTCGCTCCCTAACATTGACGAATTGACATAGAAATTGCGTCGCTATGAAATACTATGGGCTCTATGACTTCTCCTTCTAAAAATAGTTACGTTTCTATGACAAAGACAGGATTTTCGTTTGGAATACGATTATCTCCTTCCGATGCACTAATCCTTTATTACTGCATAACTCGCTCGCTCACAATGACGAATTAACACAGAATTTGCGTCGCTATGAAGTACTATGGATTCTATGACTTCTCCTTCTAAAAATAGTTACGTTTCTATGAAAAAGACTGGATTTTCTTTTGGGATACGATTATCTCCTTCCGATGCACTATTCCTTCTTTACTGCATCCCTCACTCCCTCACACAGACGAAATAACAAAGAAATAGTGTCACTAAGAAATTCTATGTGTCCTATGACTTCTGCTTCTAAAAATAGTATCGTTTCTATGGAAACGAGAGGATTTTCTTTTCGGATACGAATATTTCCTTTCCGATGCACTATTCCTTCTTTACTGCATCCCTCGCTCGCTCACATTGAGGAATTAACAAAGAAATTGCGTCGCTATGAAATACTATGGAATCTATGACTTCTCCTTCTAAATCGAGTAACGTTTCTATGGAAACGACAGGATTTTCTTTTGGGATACCAGTATCTCCTTTCCGATCCACAAATCCTCCTTTACTGCATCCCTCGCTCCCGCACATCGAGGTATTAACGCAGAAATTGCGGCGCTATGAAATACTATGGGTTCTATGATTTCTCCTTCTAAATCGAGTAACGTTTTTATGGAAACGACAGGCTTTTCTTATAAATTACGAGTTTCTTCTTTCCGATGCACTATTCCTTCTTTACTGCATCACTCGCTCCCTCACATTGACGAATTAACACAGAAATTGCGTCGCTATGAGATACTATGGGTTCTATGACATCTCCTTCGAAATCGAGTAACGTTTCTATGGAAACGACAGGTTTTCTTTTGGGATACGAGTATCTCCATTCCGATGCATTATTTCTTCTTTACTGCATCCCTCGCTCCCTCACATTGACGAATTAACACAGATATTGCGTCGCTTTGAAATGCTGTGGGATCTATGTGATCTCCTTCTAAATCTAGTAACGTTTCTATGGAAACGACAGGATTTTCTTTTGGGATACGACTATCGCCTTTCCGATGCACTATTCCTTCTTTACTGCATCCCTCGCTCCATCACATTGACGAATTAACACGGAAATAGCGTCGCTATGATACACTATGGGTTCTATGACTTCTCCTTCTAAATCGAGTAATGTTTCAATGGAGAAGACAGGATTTATTTTCACTTACGAGTATATCTTTTTCCGAAGCACCAATCCCTCTTTACTGCATCCCCCGCTCCCTCACATTGACAAAATAACGCAGCAATTGCATCACAATGAAATACTATGGGTTCTATGACATCTCCTTCTAAATCGAGTAACGTTTCTATGGTAACGACAGGTTTTCTTATGGGATACGAGTATCTCCATTCCGATGCACTATTTCTTCTTTAACTGAATCCCTCGCTCCCTCACAATGACGAATTAACACAGATATTGCGTCGCTTTGAAATGCTGTGGGATCTATGTGATCTCCTTCTAAATCTAGCAACGTTTCTATGGAAACGACAGGATTTTCTTTTGGGATACGAGTATCTCCTTTCCGATGCACTATTCCTTCTTTGCTGCATGCCTCGCTCCCTCAGATTGACGAATTAACACAGAAATTACGTCGCTATGGAATATTATAGATTCTACGACTTCTCCTTCTAAATCAAGTAACGTTTCTATGGAAACGACAGGATTTTATATTGGGATACGATTATCTCCTTCCGATGCACTATTCCTTCTTTACTGCATCCCTCACTCCCTCACACTGACGAAATAACAGAGAAATAGCGTCGCTATGAAATACTATGTGTCCTATGACTTCTGCTTCTAAAAGTAGTATCGTTTCTATGCAAACAAGATGATTTTCTTTTGGGATACGAGTATTTCCTTTCCGATGCACTATTCCTTCTTTACTGCATCCCTCGCTCGCTCACATGGACGAATTAACACAGAAATTGCGTCGCTATGAAAGACAATGGGTTCTTTGACTTCTCCTTCTAAATCGTGTAACGTTGCAATGGAAACGACAGGCTTTTCTTTTAAATTACGAGAATTTCCTTTCCGATGCACTATTTCTTCTTTACTGCATCCCTCGTTCGCTCACATTGGCGAATTAACACAGAATTTACGACGCTATGAAATACTATGGGTTCTATGTCATGTCATTCGAAATAGAGTAACGTTTCTATGGAAACGACAGGATTTTATTTTGGGATACGAGTATCTCCTTTCCGATGCACTATTCCTTCTTTACTGCTTCCCTCACTCATTCACAAAGACGAAATAACACAGAAATTGCGTCGCTTTGAAACCCCATGTGTTCTATGACTTCTCCTTCTGAAAATAGTTACGTTTCTATGGTAACGACAGGATTTTCTTTTGGAATACCAGTATTTCCTTTCCGATGCACTAATCATTCTTTACTGCATCCCTCGCTCGCTCACATTGACGAATTAACACAGACATTGCGTCGCTATGATACACTATGGGTTCTATGACTTCTCCTTCTAAATCGAGTAACGTTTCAATGGAAACGACAGGATTTCCTTTTGGGATACGACTATCTCCTTTCCGATTCACTATTCTTTCTTTACTGCATCCCTCGCTCGCTCACATTGACGAATTAGCACAGAAATTGCGTCGCTATGATACACTATGAGTTCTATGACTTCTCCTTCTAAATCGAGTAATGTTTCAATGGAAAAGACATGATTTACTTTTCATTTACGAGTATATCTTTTTCCGATGCACCAATCCCTCTTTACTGCATCCCCCGCTCCCTCACATTGACAAAATAACGCAGCAATTCCATCGCAATGAAATACTATGGGTTCTATGACATCTCCTTCTAAATCGAGAAACGTTTCTATGGAAACGACATGATATTCTTTTGGGATACTAGTATCTCCTTTCCGATGCACTATTACTTCTTTACTGCATCACTCGCTCCCTCACATTGACGAGTTAACACAGAAATTGCGTCGCTATGAAATGCTATGGGTTCTATGGCATCTCTTTCTAAATCGAGTAACATTTCTATGGAAACGACAGGATTTTCTTTTGGGACACGAGTGTCTCTTTTCTGTTGCACTATTCCTTTTTTACTGCATCCCTCGTCCCCTCACATCGACGAATAATCACAGTATTTGCGTCTCTATGAAATACTATGGGTTCTATGTCTTATCATTCTAAGTAGAGTACCGTTTCTATGGAAATGACGGGATTTTAGTTTGGGATACGAGAATCTGTTTTCCGATGCACCATTTCTTCTTTACTGCATCCCTCGCTCCCTCACATTGACAAATTAACACAGAAATTGCGTCGCTATGAAATATTATAGATTCTATGACTTCTCCTTCTAAATCAAGTAACGTTTCTATGGAAACGACAGGATTTCCTTTTGGGATACGAGTATCTCCTTTCCGATACACTATTCCCTATTTACTGCATCACTCGCTCGCTCACAATGACGAATTAACACAGAAATTGCGTCGGTATGAAATACTATGTGTTCTATAACATCTCCTTCTAAAAATTATAACGTTTCTATGGAAACGACAGGATTTGCTTTTGTGATACGAGTATTTCCTTTCCGATGCACTATTCCCTCTATACTGCATCCCGCGCGCACGCTCACTTCCTCGAACTAACACAGATATTGCGTCGCTATGAAATACATTGGGATCTATGACTTCTCCTTCTCAATCGAGTAACGTTTCTATGGAATCGACAGGAATTTCTTTTGGGATACGCGTATCACCTTTTTGATGCACTATTCCTTCTATACTGCATCCCTCGCTCCCTAACTTTGACGAATTTACACAGAAATTGCGTTACTATGAAATACTATGGGTACTATGACTTCCCCTTCTAAAATTGTAACGTTCTATGGAAAGTACAGGATTTTCATTTGAGATACGAGTATCTCCTTTTCGATGCACAATTCCTTCTCTACTGCATCACTCGCTCGCTCACATGGTCGAATTAACACAGATATTACGTCGCTATAAAATACTATGGGTTCCATGACTTCTCCTTCCAAATCGAGTAACGTTTCTATGGAAACGAGAGGATTTTCATTTGGTATACGAGTAACTGTTTTCCGGTGCACTATTCCTTCTTTACTGCATCCCTCGCTCGCTCACATTGACGAATTAGCACAGAAATTGCGTCGCTATGATACACTATGGGTTCTATGACTTCTCCTTCTAAAAATAGTTACGTTTCTATGAAAAAGACAGGATTTTCTTTTGGGATACTATTATCTCCTTCCGATGCACTATTCCTTCTTTACTGCATCCCTCACTCCCTCACACTGACGAAATAACACAGAAATAGCGTCACTATGAAATTCTATGTGTCCTATGACTTCTGCTTCTAAAAGTAGTATCGTTTCGATGGAAACGAGAGGATTTTCTTTTCGGATACGAGTATTTCCTTTCCGATGCACTATTCCTTCTTTACTGCATCCCTCGCTCGCTCACATTGACGACTTAACACAGAAATTCCGTCGCTATGAAATACTACGGGTTGTATGATTTGTCCCTCTAAACAGAGTAACGTTTCAATGGAAACGACCGGTTTTTATTTTGGGATACGAATATCTCCTTTCCGAGGCACTTTTCCTTCTTTACTGCCTCCCCCGCTCCCTCACATTGACGAATTAACACAGAAATTGCGTCGCTATGAAATACGATGTGTTCTATGAGTTTTCCTTCTAAAAATAGTAACGTTTCTACGGAAACGACAGGATTTTCTTTTGGGACACGAGTATCTCCTTTCCGATGCAATATTCCTTCTTTACTGCATCCCTCGCTCGCTCACATTGAAGACATAACACTGAAATTGCGTGGCTATGAAATTCTATGGGTTCTATGACTGCTCATTCTAAATCGAGTGACGTTTCTATGGAAAAGAAAGGAATTTCTTTTGGGATACGAGTATCTCATTTCCGATGCACTATTCTTTCTTTACTGCATCCCTCGCCCCCTCACATTGACGATTTAACACAGAAATTACGTCGCTATGAAATACTATGGGTTCAATGACTTCTCCTTTTGAATCGAGTAACGTTATATGGAAACGATAGGATTTTCTTTTGGGATATAAGTATCTCCTTTCCGATGCACTAGTCCTTCTTTACTGCATCCCTCGCTCCCTCAATTTGACGAATTAACGCAGAATTTGCGGGGCTACGAAATACTATGGGTTCTATGACTTCTCCTCTCAAGTCGAGTAACGTTTCTATGGAGACGACAGGATTTTCTTTTGGGATACAAGTATCTCCTTTCCGATGCACTATTCCTTCTTTACTGCATACCTCGCTCTCTCACATTGACTAATTAACACTGAAATTTCGTCGCTATGAAATACTATGTGTTCTATGACTTCTACTCCTAAATCGAGTTTACGTTTCTACGGAAACGACAGGATTTTCTTTTGGAATACCACTATCTCCTTTCCAATGCACTGTTCCTTCTTTACTGCATCTCTCGCTGCCTCACATTGACGAATTAACATATAAATTGCGTCGCTAAGATTTACTATGGGTTCTATGACTTCGCCTTCTAAATCGAGTAACGTTTCTATCTAAACGAAAGGATTTTCTTGCGGGATACAACTATCTCCTTTCCGATGCACTATTCCTTCCTTACTGCATCATTCGCTCCCTCACGATCACGAATGAACACAGAAATTGCGTCGCTATGAAATACTATGTGTTCTATGACTTCTTCTCCTACATCGAGTAACGTTTCTATGGAAACGACAGGATTTTCTTTTGGGATACCACAGTCTCCTTTCCAATGCCCTATTAATTCTTTACTACATCTCTCGCTGCCTCACATTGACGAATTGACATAAAAATTGCGTCGCTAAGAAATACTATGGGTTCTATGACTTCTCCTTCTAAACCAAGTAACGTTTCTATGGAAACGAATGGATTATCTTGCGGGATACAAGGATATCCCTTCCGATGCACTATTCCTGCTTTACTGCATCATTCGCTTCCTCACATTGACGAATTTACATAGAAATTGTGGCAGGGGGGGGGGGGCAATGAAATACAATGGGTCCTATGACTTCTGCTTCTAAATCAAGTAACGTTTCTATGGAGACGACAGGATTTTCTTTTGGGATACGTGTTTCTCCTTTCCGATGCACTATTCCTTCTTTACTGCATCGCTCGCTCCCTCAAATTGACGAATTAACACAGAAATTGCGGGGCTATGATATACTATGTGTTCTATGACTTCTCCTTCTAAATCGAGTAACGATTCTATGGAAGCGACAGGATTTCCTTTTGGGATACGACTATCTCCATTCCGATGCACCCTTCCTTCTTTACTGGAGCATACGCTACCTCACATTGACGAATTAACACAGAAATTGCGGGGCTATGAAATACTATGGGTTCTATGACTTCCCTTCTAAATCATGTAACGTTTCTATGGAAACGACACGATTTTTTTTTGGGAATACGACTATCTCCTTTCCGATCCACTACTTTTTTCTTTACTGAATCCCTCGCTCCCTCACATTGACGAATTAACACAGAAATTGCGTCGCTATGAAATTGTGTGGGTTCTATGACGTCTCCTTCTAAATCGAGTTACGTTTCTATAGAAACGACAGGATTTTCTTGCGGTATACGAGTATCTCCTATCCGATGCACTATTCCTTCTTTACTGCATCCCTCGCTCCCTCACATTTACGAATTAACACAGAGATTACGTCGCTTTGAAATACTATGGGTTCTATGACTTCTCCTAAATCGAGTAAACGACATGATTTTCTTTTGGGATACGACTACCTCCTTTCCGACGCATAGTCCTTCTTTACTGCATCCCTCGCTTGCTCACATTGACTAATTAACACAGAAATGGCGTCGGTATGAAATACTATGGGTTCTATGACATCGCCTTCTAAATCGAGTAACGTTTCGATGGAAACGACAGGATTTTCTTTCGGGATACGAGTATCTCCTTTCCGATGCACTATTCCTTCTTTACTGCATCCCTCGCTCCCTCACATTGACTAATTAACACAGAAATTTCATCGCTGTGAGATACCATCTGTTCTATGACGTCTGCTTGAAATCGAGTAACGTTTCCATATAAACAACCGGATTTTCATTTGGGATACGAGTATCTTCTTTCCGATGCACTATTCCTTCTTTACTGCATCCCTCGCTCCCTCAAATTGACGAATTAACACAGAAATTGCAGGGCTATGATATACTATGGGTTCTATGACTTCTCCTTCTAAATCAAATAACGTTTCTATGGAAACGACAGGATTTTCTTTTGGGATACGACTATCTCCTTTCCGATGCACTATTCCTTCTTTACTGCATCATTCGCTTACTCACATTGACGAATTTACACGGAAATTGGGGGGGTGGGGGCTATAATATACAATGGGTTCTATGACTTCTCCTTCTAAATCGAGTAACGTTTCTATGGAGACGACAGGATTTTCTTTTGGGATACAAGTATCTCCCTTCCTCTGCACTATTCCTTCTTTACTGCATCCCTCGCTCCCTCACATTGACGAATTAACACAGAAATTGCGACGCTATGAAAAACTGTGGGTTCTGTGACTTCTCCTTCTAAATCGAGTAATGTTTCTATGGAAACGACGAGATTTCCTTTCGTGATACGTGTATCTCCTATCCGATGCACTATTCCTTCTTTACTGCATCCCTCGCTCCCTCACATTGACGAATTAACACAGAGATTACGTCGCTTTGAAATACTATGGGTTCTATGACTTCTCCTAAATCGAGTAAACGACATGATTTTCTTTTGGGATACGACTATCTCCTTTCCGACGCACTATTCCTTCTTTACTGCATCCCTCGCTCCCTCACATTGACTAATTAACACAGAAATTGCGTCGCTATGAAATACAATGGGTTCTATGACATCGCCTTCTAGATCGAGTAATGTTTCTATGGAAACGACAGGATTTTCTTTCGGGATACGAGTATCTCCTTTCCGACGCACTATTCCTACTTTACTGCATCCCTAGCTCCCTCACATTCACGAATTAACACAGAAATTGCGTCGCTATGAGGTACTATGTTTTCAATGACTTCTGCTTCTAAATCGAGTAACGTTTCTATAGAAACGACAGTATTTTCTTTTGGGATACGAGTATCTCTTTTCCGATGCACTATTTCTTGTTTACTGCATTCCTCTCTCTCTCACATTGACGAATTAACACAAAAATTGCGTTGCTATGATATACTATGGGTTCTAAGACTTCTCCTTCTTAATCGAGTAACGTTTCTATGGAAACGACAGGAATTTCTTTTGGGATACGACAAACTCCTTTCCGATGCACTATTCCTTCTTTACTGTATCCCTCGCTCCATCACATTGACGATTAAACACAGAAATTTGGACGCTATGAAATACTATACGTTCTACGACTTCTCCTTCTAAATCGAGTAACGTTTCTAACGAAACGAAGGGATTTTCATTTGGTATACGAGTATATCCTTTCCAATACACTATTCCTTCTTTACTGCATCCCTCGCTCCCTCACATTGACGAATTAACACAGAAATCGCGGGGCTATGAAATACTATGGGTTCTATGACTTCTCCTTCTAAATTCAGTAATGTTTCTATGGAAACGACCGGATTTCCCCTTGGGATTCGAGTATCTCCTTTCCGATGCACTATTCCGTCTTTACTGCATCCCTCGCTCCCTCACATTGACGAATTAACGCCGCAATTGCGGGGCTATGAATTACTATTTAATCTATAACTTCTTCTTCTAAATCAAGTAACCTTTGTATGGAAACGACAAGATTTTCTTTTGGGATACGACTATTTCCATTCCGATCGACTACTTTTTCTTTATTGATCCCTCGCTCCCTCACATTGATGGATTAACACAGAAATTACGTCGCTATCAAATAGTGTGGGTTCTATGACGTCTTCTTCTAAATCGAGTAACGTTTCTATAGAAACGACAGGATTTTCTTGCGGGATACGAGTATCTCCCTTCCTCTGCACAATTCCTTCTTTACTGCATCCCTCGCTCCCTCACATTGACGAATTAACACAGAAACTGCGACGCTATGAAATATAGTGGGTTCTGTGACTTCTCCTTCTAAATCGAGTTATGTTTCTACGGAAACGACGAGATTTTCTTTTGGGATACGAGTATCTCCTTCCCGATGCACTATGCTTCTTTACTGCATCCCTCGCTCCCTCACATTGCCGAAGTAACACAGACATTACGACGCTATGACATACTATTGGTTCATGGACTTCTCATTCTAAATCGAGTAACGTTTCAATGGAAACGACAGGAATTTCTTTTGGAATACGAGTATCTCCTTTCCGATGCACTATTCCCCCTTTACTGCATCCCTCGCTCCCTGACATTGACGAATTAGCACACAAATTGCGGGGCTATGAAATACAATGGGTACTATGACTTCTCCTTCTAAATCGAGTAACGTTTCTATGGAAACGACAGAATTTTTTTTGATATACGAGTATTTCCTTTCCGATGCACTATTCCTTCTCTACTGCATCCCTCGCTTCCTCAGATTGACGAATTAACACAAAAATTGCGTTGCTATGAAATACTATGGGTTCTAAGACTTCTCCTCCTAAATCGAGTAACGTTTCTATGGAAACGACAGGATTTTCTTTTGGGATACCACTATCTCCTTTCCAATGCCCTATTCCTTCTTTACTTCATCTCTCGCTGCCTCACATTGACGAATTAACATAAAAATTGCGTCGCTAAGAAAACCTAAGGTTTCTATGACTTCTCCTTCTAATTCGAGTAACGTTTCTATGGAAACGAGAGGATTTTCTTTCGGGATACGAGTATCTCCCTTCCGACGCACTATTCCTTCTTTACTGCATCCCTCGCTCCCTCACATTGACGAATTAACACAGAAATTGCGACGCTATGAAAAACTGTGGGTTCTGTGACTTCTCCTTCTAAATCGAGTAATGTTTCTATGGAAACGACGAGATTTCCTTTCGGGATACGAGTATCTCCTATCCGATGCACTATTCCTTCTTTACTGCATCCCTCGCTCCCTCACATTGACGAATTAACACAGAGATTACGTCGCTTTGAAATACTATGGGTTCTATGACTTCTCCTAAATCGAGTGAACGACATGATTTTCTTTTGGGATACGACTATCTCCTTTCCGGCGCACTATTCGTTCTTTACTGCATCCCTCGCTCCCTCACATTGACTAATTAACACAGAAATTGCGTCGCTATGGAATACAATGGGTTCTATGACGTCGCCTTTTAGATCGAGTAACGTTTCTATGGAAACGACAGGATTTTCTTTCGGGATACGAGTATCTCCTTTCCGACGCACTATTCCTACTTTACTGCATCTCTAGCTCCCTCACATTCACGAATTAACACAGAAATTGCGTCGCTATGAGGTACTATGTGTTCAATGACTTCTGCTTCTAAATCGAGCACCGTTTCTATAGAAACGACAGTATTTTCTTTTGGGATACGGGAATCTCTTTTCCGATGCACTATTCCTTCTTTACTGCATTCCTCTCTCTCTCACATTGACGAATTAACACAAAAATTGCGTTGCTATGATATACTATGGGTTCTAAGACTTCTCCTTCTTAATCGAGTAACGTTTCTATGGAAACCACAGGAATTTCTTTTGGGATACGACAAACTCCTTTCCGATGCACTATTCCTTCTTTACTGCATCCCCCGCTCCATCACATTGACTATTAAACACAGAAATTTCGACGCTATGAAATACTATATGTTCTACGACTTCTCCTTCTAAATCGAGCAACGTTTCTAACGAAACGAAGGGATTTTCATTTGGTATACGAGTATATCCTTTCCAATACACTATTCCTTCTTTACTGCATCCCTCGCTCCCTCACATTGACGAATTAACACAGAAATCGCGGGGCTATGAAATACTATGGGTTCTATGACTTCTCCTTCTAAATCGAGTAATGTTTCTATGGAAAAGACCGGATTTCCTCTTGGGATTCGAGTATCTCCTTTCCGATGCACTATTCCGTCTTTACTGCATCCCTCGCTCCCTCACATTGACGAATTAACACCGCAATTGCGGGGCTATGAATTACTATGGAATCTATAACTTCTTCTTCTAAATCAAGTAACCTTTGTATGGAAACGACAAGATTTTCTTTTGGGATACGACTATCTCCATTCCGAT
Source organism: Schistocerca piceifrons (assembly GCF_021461385.2). Lineage (NCBI taxonomy): Eukaryota > Metazoa > Arthropoda > Insecta > Orthoptera > Acrididae > Schistocerca > Schistocerca piceifrons. Next base: position 2,929,677 of record NW_025727758.1, read on the forward strand.
AAACTATTTTTTCTTTATTGAATCCCTCGCTCCCTCACATTGATGAATTAACACAGAAATTACGTCGCTATGAAATAGTGTGGGTTCTATGACGTCTTCTTCTAAATCGAGTAACGTTTCTATAGAAACGACAGGATTTTCTTGCGGGATACGAGTATCTCCCTTCCTCTGCACTATTCCTTCTTTACTGCATCCCTCGCTCCCTCACATTGACGAATTAACACAGAAATTCCGACGCTATGAAATATAGTCGGTTCTGTGACTTCTCCTTCTAAATCGAGTAATGTTTCTACGGAAACGACTGGATTATATTTTGGGATACGAGTATCTCCCTTCTGACGCAGTATTTCGTCTTTATTGTATCCCTTGCTCCCTCACATAGACGAATTAACACAGAAATTGCGTCGCTATGAAATTCTATGTGTTCTATGACATCGCCTTCTAAATCGAGTAACGTTTCTATGGAAACCACAGGATCTACTTTCGGGATACGAGTATCTCCTTTCCGACGCACTATTCCTACTTTACTCCATCCGTCGCTCCCTCACATTCACGAATTAACACAGAAATTGCATCGCTATGAAGTAATATGTGTTCTATGACTTCTGCTTCTAAATCAAGTAACATTTCTATGGAAACGACAGGAATTTCTTTTGTGATACGCTAGTCTCCTTTCCGATGCACTATTTCTTCTTTACATCATCCCTCGCTCCATCACATTGATGATTTAACACAGATATATCGTCGCTATGAAATACTATATGTTCTATGATATCTCCTTCTAAATCGAGTAACGTTTCTAACGAAACGAAGGGATTTTCTTTTGGTATACGAGTATATCCTTTCCAATACACTATTCCTTCTTTACTGCATCCCTCGCTCCCTCACATTGACGAATTAACACAGAAATCGCGGGGCTATGAAATACTATGGGTTCCTTGACTTCTCCTTCTAAATCGAGTAAAATTTCTATGGAAACGACAGGATTTCCTTTTGGGATTTGAGTATCTCCTTTCCGATGCACTATTCCTTCATTACTGCATCCCTCGCTCCCTCACATTGACGAATAAACATAGAATTTACGGGGCTATGAAATACTATGGGATCTATGACATCCTGTTGTAAATCGCGTAACGATTCTATGGAAACGACAGGATTTTCTTTTGGGATACCACTATCTCCTTTCCAATGCACTATTCTTTCTTTACTGCATCTCTCGCTGCCTCACATTGACGAATTAACATAAAAATTGCGTCGCTAAGAAAGACTATGGGTTCTATGACTTCTCCTTCTAAATCGAGTAAACTTTCTATGGAAACGACAAGATTTTCTTTCGGGATACGAATATCTCCCTTCCGACGCACTATTCCTACTTTACTGCATCTCTCGCTCCCTTACATTCACGAATTAACACATAAATTGCGTCGCTATGAAGTAATATGTGTTCTATGACTTCTGCTTCTAAATCGAGTAACATTTCTATAGAAACGACAGTATTTTCTTTTGGGATACGAGTATCTCCTTTCCGATGCACTATTCCTTATTTACTGCATTCCTCGCTCCCTCACATTGACGAATTAACACCGCAATTGAGGGGCTATGAATTACTGTGGGTTCTTTATAAATTCTTCTTCTAAATCAAGTAACCTTTCTATGGAAACGACAAGATTTTCTTTTGGGATACGACTATCTCCATTCCGATCGACTATTTTTTCTTTATTGAATCCCTCGCTCCCTCACATTGATGAATTAACACAGAAATTACGTCGCTATGAAATGGTGTGGGTTCTATGACGTCTCCTTCTAAATCGAGTAACGTTTCTATGGAAACGACAGGATTTTCTTTTGGGATACGAGTATCTCCTTTCCGATGCACTATTCCTCCTTTACTGCATCCATCGCTCCCTGACATTGACGAATTAGAACACAAATTGCGGGGCTATGAAATACAATGGGTACTTTGACTTCTCCTTCTAAATCGGGTAACGTTTCTATGGAAACGACAGGATTTTTTTTGATATACGAGTATTTCCTTTCCGATGCACTATTCCCTCTTTACTGCATCCCTCGCTCCCTCACATTGACGAATTAACACAGATATTGCGGGACTATGAAATACTATGGGTTCTATGGCTTCTCCTTCTAAATCGAGTAAAATTTCTATGGAAACGACAGGATTTCCTTATGGGAGTCGAGAATCTCCTTTCCGATGCACTATTCCTTCATTACTGCATCCCTCGCTCCCTCACATCGACGAATAAACA
>NW_025727759.1:1825119-1880103 GCF_021461385.2 Schistocerca piceifrons
AGGGATACAGTAAACCTGCGATGGTGAATCGGAATCTAATACTGCTGTCCCTGAAAGGGCTCAAAGCACAAACTATTAGAAGAGTTACTCCTCTTGTAAATAAGTAGACATTTTGCCTCTTGTATTCAATGTCGATGCAATTTCTGTGTTTCATCGTCAATGTGATGGTCCAAGGTATACAGTAAACCTGCAATGGTGCATCGGAATCTAAAACTGCTGTCCCAGGAAAGACTCAAAGCACAAACTATTAGAAGAGTTACTCCTCTTGTAAATTAGTCGACATTTTGCCTTTTGTATTCAATATCGATGCAATTTCTGTGTTTCATCGTCAATGTGAAGGTCCAAGGGATACAGTAAACCTGCGATGGTGAATCGGAATCCAATACTGCTGTCCCTGAAAGTGCTCAAAGCATAAAGTATTAGAAGAGTTACTCCTCTTGTAAATAAGTCGACAGTTTGAATTTTGTATTCAATATCGACGCAATTTCTGTGTTTCATCGTCAATGTGAAGGTCCAAGGGATACAGTAAACCTGCAATGGTGCATCGGAATCTAATACTGCAGTCCCAGGAAAGGCTCAAAGCACAAACTAAAGAAGAGTTACTCCTCGTGTAAATAAGTCGTCATTTTGCCTTTTTATTCAATATCGATGCAATCTCTCTGTTTCATTGTCAATGTGAAGATCCAAGGGATACAGTAAACCTGCAATGGTGCATTGGAAACGAATACTGCTGTCCCAGAAAAGGCTCAAAGCACAAACTAATAGAAGAATTTCTCCTCTTGTAAATAAGTTGACATTTTGCCTTTTGTATTCAATATCGATGCAGCTTCTGTGTTCATCGTTAATGTGAAGGTCCAAGGGATAAAGTTAACCTGCAATGGTGGGTCAGAATCTAATACTGCTGTCCCAGGAAAAACTCAAAGCACAAACGATTAGAAAAGTTACTTCTCTAGTAAATTAGTCGACATTTTGCTTTTGTATTCAATATCGATGCAATTTCTGTGTTTCGTCGTCAATGTGAAGGTCCAAGGGATACAGTAAACCTTCAATGGTGCATCGGAATCTAATACTGCTGTCCCAGAAAAGGCTCAGAGCACAAACTATTAGAAGAGTTACTCCTCTTGTAAATAAGTCGGCATTTTGCCTTTTGTATTCAGTGTCGATGCAATTTCTATGTTTCATCGTTAATTTGAAGGTCTAAGGGATTCAGTAAACCTGGAGTGGTGCATCGGAATCTAATACTGCTGTCCCAGAAAAGGCTCAAAGCACAAACGATTAGAAGAGTTACTCCACTTGTAAGTAAGTCGACATTTTGCCTTTTGTATTCAATATCGGTGCAATTTCTGTGTTTCATCGTCAATGTGAAGGTCCAAGGGATATAGTAAACCTGCAGTGGTGCATCGGAATCTAATACTGCTGTCCCAGGAAAGGCTCAAAGCACAAACAATTAGAAGAGTTACTCCTCTTGTAAATAAGTCGACATTTTGCTTTCTGTATTCAATATCGATGCAATTTCTGTGTTTCATTGTCAATGTGAAAGTCCAAGGGATACAGTAAACCTGCAGTGGTTCATCAGAATCTAATACTACTGTCCCAGGAAAGGCTCAAAGCACAAACTATTAGAATATTTACTCCTCTTGTAAATAAGTCGTCATTTTCCTTTTTTTTCAATATCGATGCAATCTCTCTGTTTCATAGTCAATGTGAAAATCCAAGGGATACAGTAATCCTGCAATGGTGCATTGGAAACGGATACTGCTGTCCCAGAAAAGGCTCAAAGCACAAACTAATAGAAGAGTTTCTCCTCTTGTAAATAAGTCGACATTTTGCCTTTTGTATTCAATATCGATGCAATTTCTGTGTTCATCGTTAATGTGAAGGTCAAAGGGATAAAGTTAACCTGCAATGGTGCACCAGAATCTAATACTGCTGTCCCAGGAAAGGCTCAAAGCACAAACGATTAGAAGAGTTACTCCTCTAGTAAATTAGTCGACATTTTGCCTTTTGTATTCAATATCGATGCAATTTCTGTGTTTCATCGTCAATGTGAAGGTCCAAGGGATACAGTAAACCTGCAATGGTGCATCGGAATCTAATACTGCTGTCCCAGAAAAGGCTCAAAGCACAAACTATTAGAAGAGTTACTCCTCTTGTAAACAAGTCGACATTTTGCCTTTTGTATTCAATGTCGATGCAATTTCTGTGTTTCGTCGTTAATTTGAATGTCTAAGGGATACAGTAAATCTGCAATGGTGCATCGGAATCTAATACTGCTGTCCCAGATTAGGCTCAAAGCACAAACGATTAGAAGAGTTACTCCTTTTGTAAATAAGTCGACATTTTGCCTTTTGAATTCAATATCGGTGCAATTTCTGTGTTTCATCGTCAATGTCAAGGTCCAAGGGATACAGTAAACCTGCAGTGGTACATCGGAATCTAATACTACTGTCCCAGGAATGGCTCAAAGCACAAACTATTAGAAGAGTTACTCTTCTTGTAAATAAGTCGTCGTTTTGCCTTTTTATTCAATATCGATGCAATTTCTCTGTTTCATAGTCAATGCGAAGATCCAAGGGATACAGTAAACCTGCAATGGTGCATTGGAATCGAATACTGCTGTCCCAGAAAAGGCTCAGACCACAAACTATTAGAAGAGTTTATCCTCTTGTAAATAAGTCTACATTTTGCCTTTTGTATTCAATATCGATGCAATTTCTGTGTTCATCGTCAATGTGAAGGTCCAAGGGATACAGTAAACCTGCAGTGGTGCATCGGAACCTAATACTGCTGTCCCATGAAAGGCTCAAAGCACAAACGATTAGACTAGTTTCTCCTCTTGTAAGTAAGTCGACATTCTTTTTTTTTCAATATCGATGCAATTTCTTTCTTTCATCGTCAATGTGACTGTCCAAGCGACACAGTAAACCTGCAATGTATCATCGGAATCTAATACTGCTGTCCCAGGAATGGATTAAAAAGCACAAACCATTATAACAGTTACTCCTCTTGTAAATAAGTCGACATTTTGCCTTTTGTATTTAATATCGATGCAACTTCGGTGTTTCATTGTCAATGTGAATGTCCAAGGGATACAGTAAAGCTGCAATGGTGCATTGGAATAGAATGCTGCGGTCCCAGGAAAGGCTCAAAGCAGCACCTATTAAAAGAGTTACTGCTCTTGTAATTAATTCGACATTTTGCTCTTTGGATTCAATATCGATGCAATTTCTGTGTTTCATCGTCAATGTGACGGTCCAAGGGACACAGTAAACCTGCAATGTTGCATCGGAATCTAATAATGCTGTCCCAGGAATGGATCAAAGCACAAACCATTAGAACAGTTACTCCTCTTATAAATCAGTCAACATTCTGCCTTTTGTATTCAATATCGATGCAATTTCTGTGTTTCATCGTCGATGTAAAGGTACAAGGGATACAGTAAACCTGCACTGGTGAATCGGAATCTAATACTGCTGTCCCAGGAAAAGCTCAAAGCACAAACTATTAGAAGAATTACTCCTCTTTTAAATAAGTCGACATTTTGCTTCTTGTATTCAATTTCGATGCAACTTCTGTGTTTCATCGTTAATTTGAAGGGCTAAGGTGTACAGTAAACCTGCAGTGGTGCATCGGAATCTAATACTGCTGTCCCAGGAAAGGCTCAAAGCACAAACGATTAGAAGAGTTACTCCTCTTGTAAATAAGTCGACATTTTGTATTCAATATCGATGCAATTTCTGTCTTTCATCGTCAATGTGAAGGTCCAAGCGATACAGTTAACCTGCAGTGGTGCATCGGAATCTAATACTGCTTTCCCATGAAAGGCTCAAAGCACAATCTATTAGAAGAGTTACTCCTCTTGCAAATAAGTCGACATTTTGCCTTTTGTGTTCAACGGTGATGCAATTTCTGTGTTTCATCGTTAATTAGAAGGTCTAAGGGATATAGTAAACCTGCAGTGGTGCATCGGAATCTATTACTGCTGTCCCAGGAAGGACTCAAAGCACAAACGATTAGACGAGTTACACCTCATGTAAATAAGTCGACATTTTGCTTTTTGTATTCAACATCGATGCAATTTCTGTGTTTCATCGTCAATATGAAGGTACAAGCGATACAGTAAACCTGCAATGGTGCATCGGAATGTAATACTGCTGTCCCAGAAAGGGCTCAAAGCACAAACTATTAGAAGAGTTACTCCTCTTGTCAATAAGTCGACAGTTTGCATTTTGTATTCAATATCGATGCAATTTCTGTGTTTCATCGTCTATGTGAAGGTCCAAGGGATACAGTAAACCTGCAATGGTGCATCGGAATCTAATACTACTGTCTCAGGAAGGGCTCAAAGTACAAACTATTAGAAGAGTTACTCCTCTTGTAAATAAGTCGACATTTTGCCTTTTGTATTCAATATCGATGCAATTTCTGTGTTTCATCGTCAATGTGAAGGTCCAAGGTATACAGTAAACCTGCAATGGTGCATCGGAATCTAAAACTGCTGTCCCAGGAAAGACTCAAAGCACAAACTATTAGAAGAGTTACTCCTCTTGTAAATAAGTCGACATTTTGCCTTTTGTATTCAATATCGATGCAATTTCTGTGTTTCATCGTCAATGTGAAGGTCCAAGGGATACAGTAAACCTGCGATGGTGAATCGGAATCCAATACTGCTGTCCCTGAAAGTGCTCAAAGCATAAAGTATTAGAAGAGTTACTCCTCTTGTAAATAAGTCGACAGTTTGCATTTTGTATTCAATATCGATGCAATTTCTGTGTTTCATCGTCTATGTGAAGGTCCAAGGGATACAGTAAACCTGCAATGGTGCATCAGAATCTAATACTGCTGTCCCATGACGGGCTCAAAGTACAAACTATTAGAAGAGTTACTCCTCTTGTAAATAAGTCGACATTTTGCCTTTTGTATTCAATATCGATGCAATTTCTGTGTTTCATCGTTAATTTGAAGGTCTAAGGGATACAGTAAACCTGCAATGGTTCATCGGAATGTAATACTGCTGTCCCAGAAAGGGCTCAAAGCACAAACTATTAGAAGAGTTACTCCTCTTGTAAATAAGTCGACAGTTTGCATTTTGTATTCAATATCGATGCAATTTCTGTGTTTCATCGTCTATGTGAAGGTCCAAGGGATACAGTAAACCTGCAATGGTGCATCAGAATCTAATACTACTGTCTCAGGAAGGGCTCAAAGTACAAACTATTAGAAGAGTTACTCCTCTTGTAAATAAGTCGACAGTTTGCATTTTGGATTCAATATTGATGCAATTTCTGTGTTTCATCGTCAATGTGAAGGTCTAAGGGATACAGTAAACCTGCACTGGTGCATCAGAATCTAATACTACTGTCTCAGGAAGGGCTCAAAGTACAAACTATTAGAAGAATTACTCCTCTTGTAAATAAGTCGACATTTTGCCTTTTGTTATCAATATCGATGCAATTTCTGTGTTTCATCGTCTATGTGAAGGTCCAAGGGATACAGTAAACCTGCAATGGTGAATCGGAATCTAATACTGCTGTCCCAGGAAAAGCTCAAAGCACAAACTATTAGAGGAGTTACTCCTCTTGTAAATAAGTCAACATTTTGTCTCTTGTATTCAATTTCGATGCAATTTCTGTGTTTCATCGTTAATTTGAAGGAGTAAGGTGTACAGTAAACCTGCAGTGGTGCATCGGAATCTAATACTGCCGTCCCAGGAAAGGCTCAAAGCACAAACGATTAGAAGAGTTACTCCTCTTGTAAATAAGTCGAAATTTTGCCTTTTGTATTCAATATCGATGCAATTTCTGTGTTTCATCGTCAATGTGAAGGGCCAAGCGATACAGTTAACCTGCAGTGGTGCATCGGAATCTAATACTGCTGTCCAATGAAAGGCTCAAATCACAAACGATTAGAATATTTTCTCCTCTTGTAAATAAGTCGACATTTTTTTTTTCCAATATCGATGCAATTTCTGTGTTTCATCGTCAATGTGACGGTCCAAGGGACACAGTAAACGTGCAATGTTGCATCGGAATCTAATACTGCTGACCCAGGAATGCATCAAAGCACAAACCATTAGAACAGTTACTCCTCTTGTAAATAAGCGGATATTTTGAATTTTGTATTCAGTATGGATGCAATTTTTGTGTTTCATCGACAGTGTGAAGGTTCAAGGGATACAGTAGACCTGCAATGGTGAATCGGAATCTAATACTGCTGTCCCAGGAAAAGCTCAAAGCACAAACTATTAGAGGAGTTACTCCTCTTGTAAATAAGTCAACATTTTGTCTCTTGTATTCAATTTCGATGCAATTTCTGTGCTTCATCGTTAATTTGAAGGTGTAAGGTGTACAGTAAACCTGCAGTGGTGCATCGGAATCTAATACTGCCGTCCCAGGAAAGGCTCAAAGCACAAACGATGAGGAGGGTTACTCCTCTTGTAAATAAGTCGACATTTTGCCTTTTGTATTCAATATCGATGAATTTCTGTGTTTCATTGTGAATGTGAAAGTCCAAGGGATACAGTACCTGCAGTGGTGCATCGGCATCTATTACTGCTGTCCCAGGAGAGGCTCAAACCACAACTCTCAGAAGGGTTACTCCACTTGTATATAAGTCGGCATTGTGCCTTTTGTATACACTCCCGATGCAATTTCTGTGTTTCATCGTTAATATAAAGATCCACAGGATACAGTAAACATGCAGTGGTGCAAGGGATTCTAATACTGCTCTCCCAGGAAAGGCTCAAAGCACAAACTATTAGAAGAGTTACTCCTCTTGTAAATAAATCGACATTTTGCCTTTTGTATTCAATATCGATGCAATTTCTGTGTTTCATCGTCAATGTGAATGTCCAAGGGATACAGTCAAGCTGCAATGGTGCATTGGAATCTAATGCTGCTGTCCCAGGAAAGGCTCAAAGCACAAACGATTAGAAGAGCTACTCCTCTTGTAAATAAGTCGACATATTGAATTCAATATAGATGCAATTTCTGTGTTTCATCGTCAATGTGAAGGTCCAAGCGATACAGTTAGCCTGCAGTGGTGCATCGGAATCTAATACTGCTTTCCCATGAAAGGCTCAAAGCACAAACTATTAGAAGAGTTACTCCTCTTGCAAATAAGTCGACATTTTGCCTTTTGTATTCAACGTCGATGCAATTTCTGTGTTTCATCGTTAATTAGAAGGTCTAAGGGATACAGTAAACCTGCAGTGGTGCATCGGAATCTATTACTGCTGTCCCAGGAAGGACTCAAAGCACAAACGATTAGACGAGTTACTCCTCATGTAAATAAGTCGACATTTTGCTTTTTGTATTCAATATCGATGCAACTTCTGTGTTTCATCGTCAATATGAAGGTACAAGCGATACAGTAAACCTGCAGTGGAGCATCGGAATCTAATACTGCTGTCCCTTGAAAGGCTCAAAAGACAAACTATTAGAAGAGTTACTCCTCCTGTAAATAAGTCGACATTTTGCCTTTTGTATTCAATATCGATGCAATTTCTGTGGTTCATCGTCTATGTGAAGGTCCAAGGGATACAGTAAACCTGCAATGGTGAATCGGAATCTAATACTGCTGTCCCATGAAGGGCTCAAATCACAAACGATTAGAATAGTTTCTCTTCTTGTAAATAAGTCGACATTTATTTTTTTTTTCAATATCGATGCAATTTCTGTGTTTCATCGTCAATGTGACGGTCCAAGGGACACAGTAAATCTGCAATGTTGCATCGGAATCTAATACTGCTGACCCAGGAATGGATCAAAGCACAAACCATTAGAACAGTTACTCCTCTTGTAAATAAGCCGACATTTTGAATTTTGTATTCAATATGGATGCAATTTTTGTGTTTCATCGTCAGTGTGAAGGACCAAGGGATACAGTAAACCAGCAATGGTGAATCGGAATCTAATACTGCTGTCCCAGGAAAAGCTGAAAGCACAAACTATTAGACTAGTAACTCCTCTTGTAAATAAGTCAACATTTTGTCTCTTGTATTCAATTTCGATGCAATTTCTGTGCTTCATCGTTAATTTGAAGGTGTAAGGTGTACAATAACCTGCAGTGGTGCATCGGAATCTAATACTGCCGTCCCAGGAAAGGCTTAAATCACAAACGATTAGAAGAGTTACTCCTCTTGTAAATAAGTCGACATTTTGCCTTTTGTATTCAATATCGATGCAATTTCTGTGTTTCATTGTGAATGTGAAAGTCCAAGGGATACAGTACCTGCAGTGGTGCATTGGCATCTAATACTGCTGTCCCAGGAGAGGCTCAAACCACAACTCTCAGAAGGGTTACTCCACTTGTATATAAGTCGGCATTGTGCCTTTTGTATACACTCCCGATGCAATTTCTGTGTTTCATCGTTAATATAAAGATCCAAAGGATACAGTAAACATGCAGTGGTGCAAGGGATTCTAATACTGCTCTCCCAGGAAAGGCTCAAAGCACAAACTATTAGAAGAGTTACTCCTCTTGTAAATAAATCGACATTTTGCCTTTTGTATTCAATATCGGTGCAATTTCTGTGTTTCATCGTCAATGTGAATGTCCAAGGGATACAGTCAAGCTGCAATGGTGCATTGGAATCTAATGCTGCTGTCCCAGGAAAGGCTCAAAGCACAAACGATTAGAAGAGCTACTCCTCTTGTAAATAAGTCGACATATTGAATTCAATATAGATGCAATTTCTGTGTTTCATCGTCAATGTGAAGGTCCAAGCGATACAGTTAGCCTGCAGTGGTGCATCGGAATCTAATACTGCTTTCCCATGAAAGGCTCAAAGCACAAACTATTAGAAGAGTTACTCCTCTTGCAAATAAGTCGACATTTTGCCTTTTGTATTCAACGTCGATGCAATTTCTGTGTTTCATCGTTATTTAGAAGGTCTAAGGGATACAGTAAACCTGCAGTGGTGCATCGGAATCTATTACTGCTGTCCCAGGAAGGACTCAAAGCACAAACGATTAGACGAGTTACTCCTCATGTAAATAAGTCGACATTTTGCTTTTTGTATTCAATATCGATGCAACTTCTGTGTTTCATCGTCAATATGAAGGTACAAGCGATACAGTAAACCTGCAGTGGAGCATCGGAATCTAATACTGCTGTCCCTTGAAAGGCTCAAAAGACAAACTATTAGAAGAGTTACTCCTCCTGTAAATAAGTCGACATTTTGCCTTTTGTATTCAATATCGATGCAATTTCTGTGGTTCATCGTCTATGTGAAGGTCCAAGGGATACAGTAAACCTGCAATGGTGAATCGGAATCTAATACTGCTGTCCCATGAAGGGCTCAAATCACAAACGATTAGAATAGTTTCTCTTCTTGTAAATAAGTCGACATTTATTTTTTTTTTCAATATCGATGCAATTTCTGTGTTTCATCGTCAATGTGACGGTCCAAGGGACACAGTAAATCTGCAATGTTGCATCGGAATCTAATACTGCTGACCCAGGAATGGATCAAAGCACAAACCATTAGAACAGTTACTCCTCTTGTAAATAAGCCGACATTTTGAATTTTGTATTCAATATGGATCCAATTTTTGTGTTTCATCGTCAGTGTGAAGGACCAAGGGATACAGTAAACCAGCAATGGTGAATCGGAATCTAATACTGCTGTCCCAGGAAAAGCTGAAAGCACAAACTATTAGACTAGTAACTCCTCTTGTAAATAAGTCAACATTTTGTCTCTTGTATTCAATTTCGATGCAATTTCTGTGCTTCATCGTTAATTTGAAGGTGTAAGGTGTACAATAACCTGCAGTGGTGCATCGGAATCTAATACTGCCGTCCCAGGAAAGGCTTAAATCACAAACGATTAGAAGAGTTACTCCTCTTGTAAATAAGTCGACATTTTGCCTTTTGTATTCAATATCGATGCAATTTCTGTGTTTCATTGTGAATGTGAAAGTCCAAGGGATACAGTACCTGCAGTGGTGCATTGGCATCTAATACTGCTGTCCCAGGAGAGGCTCAAACCACAACTCTCAGAAGGGTTACTCCACTTGTATATAAGTCGGCATTGTGCCTTTTGTATACACTCCCGATGCAATTTCTGTGTTTCATCGTTAATATAAAGATCCAAAGGATACAGTAAACATGCAGTGGTGCAAGGGATTCTAATACTGCTCTCCCAGGAAAGGCTCAAAGCACAAACTATTAGAAGAGTTACTCCTCTTGTAAATAAATCGACATTTTGCCTTTTGTATTCAATATCGGTGCAATTTCTGTGTTTCATCGTCAATGTGAATGTCCAAGGGATACAGTCAAGCTGCAATGGTGCATTGGAATCTAATGCTGCTGTCCCAGGAAAGGCTCAAAGCACAAACGATTAGAAGAGCTACTCCTCTTGTAAATGAGTCGACATATTGAATTCAATATAGATGCAATTTCTGTGTTTCATCGTCAATGTGAAGGTCCAAGCGATACAGTTAGCCTGCAGTGGTGCATTGGAATCTAATACTGCTTTCCCATGAAAGGCTCAAAGCACAAACTATTAGAAGAGTTACTCCTCTTGCAAATAAGTCGACATTTTGCCTTTTGTATTCAACGTCGATGCAATTTCTGTGTTTCATCGTTAATTAGAAGGTCTAAGGGATACAGTAAACGTGCAGTGGTGCATCGGAATCTATTACAGCTGTCCCAGGAAGGACTCAAAGCACAAACGATTAGACGAGTTACTCCTCATGTAAATAAGTCGACATTTTGCTTTTTGTATTCAATATCGATGCAATTTCTGTGTTTCATCGTCAATATGAAGGTACAAGCGATACAGTAAACCTGCAGTGGTGCATCGGAATTTAATACTGCTGTCCCATGAAAGGCTCAAAGGACAAACTATTAGAAGAGGTACTCCTCCTGTAAATAAGTCGACATTTTGCCTTTTGTATTCAATATCGTTGCAATTTCTGTGTTTCATCGTCAATGTGAAGGTCTAAGGGATACAGTAAACCTGCACTGGTGCGTCAGAATCTAAGATTGCTGTCCCAGGAAAAGCTCAAAGCACAAACTATTAGAGGAGTTACTCCTCTTATAAATAAGACAACATTTTGTCTCTTGTATTCAATTTCGATGCAATTTCTGTGTTTCATCGATAATTTGAAGGTGTAAGGTGTACAGTAAACCTGCAGTGGTGCATCGGAATCTAATACTGCCGTCCCAGGAAAGGCTCAAAGCACAAACGATTAGAAGAGTTACTCCTCTTGTAAATAAGTCGAAATTTTTCCTTTTGTATTCAATATCGATGCAATTTCTGTGTTTCATCGTCAATGTGAAGGACCAAGCGATACAGTTAACCTGCAGTGGTGCATCGGAATCTAATACTGCTGTCCCATGAAAGGCTCAAATCACAAACGATTAGAATAGTTTCTCCTCTTGTAAATAAGTCGACATTAATTTTTTTTTTCAATATCGATGCAATTTCTGTGTTTCATCGTCAATGTGACGGTCCAAGGGACACAGTAAACCTGAAATGTTGCATCGGAATCTAATACTGCTGACCCAGGAATGGATCAAAGCACAAACCATTAGAACAGTTACTCCTCTTGTAAATAAGCCGACATTTTGAGATTTGTATTCAATATGGATGCAATTTTTGTGTTTCATCGTCAGTGTGAAGGTCCAAGGGATACAGTAAACCTGCAATGGTGAATCGGAATCTAATACTGCTGTCCCAGGAAAAGCTCAAAGCACAAACTATTAGAGGAGTTACTCCTCTTGTAAATAAGTCAACATTTTGTCTCTTGTATTCAATTTCGTTTCAATTTCTGTGTTTCATCGTTAATTTGAAGGTGAAAGGTGTACAGTAAACATGCAGTGGTGCATCGGGATCTAATACTGCCGTCCCAGGAAAGACTCAAAGCACAAACGATTAGAAGAGTTACTCCTCTTGTAAATAAGTCGACATTTTGCCTTTTGTATTCAATATCGATGCCATTTCTGTGTTTCATTGTGAATGTGAAAGTCCAAGGGATACAGTACCTGCAGTGGTGCATCAGAATCTAATACTGCTCTCCCAGGAAAGACTCAAAACACAAACTATTAGAAGCGTTGCTCCTCTTGTAAATAAGTCGCCATTTTGCGTTTTGTATTCAATATCGATGAAATTTCTGTGTTTCATCGTCAATGTGACGGTCCAAGGGACACAGTAAACCTGCAATGTTGCATCGGAATCTAATAATGCTGTCCCAGGAATGGATCAAAGCACAAACAATTAGAACAGTTACTCATCCTCTAAATATGTCGACATTTTGCTTCTTGTATTCAATTTCGATGCACTTTCTGTGTTTCCTCGTTAATTTGAAGGTCTAAGGTGTACAGTAAACCTGCAGTGGTGCATCGGAATCTAATACTGCTGTCCCAGGAAAGGCTCAAAGCACAAACGATTAGAAGAGTTACCCCTCTTGTAAATAAGTCGACATTTTGTATTCAATATCGATGCAATTTCTGTGTTTCATCGTCAATGTGAAGGTCCAAGCGATACAGTTAGCCTGCAGTGGTGCATCGGAATCTAATACTGCTGTCCCAGGAAAGCTCAAAGCACAAACTATTAGAAGAGTTACTCCTCTTGCAAATATGTCGACATTTTGCCTTTTGTATTCAACGTCGATGCAATTTCTGTGTTTCATCGTTAATTAGAAGGTCTAAGGGATACAGTAAACCTGCAGTGGTGCATCGGAATCTATTACTGCTGTCCCAGGAAGGGCTCAAAGCACAAACGATTAGACGAGTTACTCCTCATGTAAATAAGTCGACATTTTGCTTTTTGTATCCAATATCTATGCAATTTCTGTGTTTCATCGTCAATATGAAGGTACAAGCGATACAGTAAACCTGCAGTGGTGCATCGGAATCTAATACTGCTGTCCCATGAAAGGCTCAAAGGACAAACTATTAGAAGAGTTACTCCTCCTGTAAATAAGTCGACATTTTGCCTTTTGTATTCAATATCGATGCAATTTCTGTGTTTTCATCGTTATTTGAAGGTCTAAGGGATACAGTAAACCTGCACTGTGCATCAGAATCTAATACTGCTGTCCAGGAAAAGCTCAAAGCACAACCTATTAGAGGAGTTACTCCTCTTGTAAATAAGTCAACATTTTGTCTCTTGTATTCAATTTCGATGCAATTTCTGTGTTTCATCGTTAATTTGAAGGTGTAAGGTGTACAGTAAACCTGCAGTGGTGCATCGGAATCTAATACTGCCGTCCCAGGAAAGGCTCAAAGCGCAAACGATTAGAAGAGTTACTCCTCTTGTAAATAAGTCGACATTTTGCCTTTTCTATTCAATATCGATGCAATTTCTGTGTTTCAACGTCAATGTGAAGGTCCAAGCGATACAGTTAACATGCAGTGGTGCATCGGAATCTAATACTGCTGTCCCATGAAAGGCTCAAATCACAAACGATTAGAATAGTTTCTCCTCTTGTAAATATGTCGACATTTTTTTTTTTCAATATCGATGCAAATTCTGTGTTTCATCGTCAATTTGACGGTCCAAGGAACACAGTAAACCTGCAATGTTGCATCGGAATCTAATACTGCTGACCCAGGAATGTATCAAAGCACAAACCATTAGAACAGTCACTCCTCTTGTAAATAAGCCGACATTTTGAATTTTGTATTCAATATGGATGCAATTTTTGTGTTTCATCGTCAGTGTGAAGGTCCAAGGGATACAGTAAACCTGCAATGGTGCATCGGAATCTTAAACTCCTGTCCCAGGAAACACTCAAGACACAAACTATTATAAGAGTTGCTCCTCTTGTAAATAAGTCGACATTTTGCGTTTTGTATTCAATATCGATGCAATTTCTGTGTTTCACCGTCAATGTGAAGGTCCAAGCGATACAGCAAACCTGCAGTGGTGCATCGGAATCTAATACTTCTGTCCCATGAAAGGCTCAAAACACAAACTATTAGAAGAGTTACTCCTCTTGAAAATAAGTCGACATTTTGCGTTTTGTGTTCAATATCGATGCAATTTCTGTGTTTCATCGTCAATGTGAAGGTCTAAGGGATACAGTAAACATGCAATGTTGCATCGAAATCAAATACTGCTGTCCCAGGAAAGGCTCAAAGAACAAACTATTAGAACAGTTACTCCTCTTGTAAATAACTCGACATTTTGCCTTTTGTATTCAATATCGATGTAATTTCTGTGTTTCATCGTGAATGTGAAAGTCCAAGGGATAGAGTACCTGCAGTGGTGCATCGGCATCTAATACTGCTGTCACAGGAGAGGCTCAAACCACAACTCTCAGAAGGGTTACTCCACTTGTATATAAGTCTTCATTGCGCCTTTTTATACACTCCCGTTGCAATCTGCGTGTTTCATCGTTAATTTAAAATTCCAAGGGATACAGTAAACATGCAGTGGTGCATCGGAATCTGATACTGCTCTCCCAGGAAAGACTCAAAGCACAAACTATTAGAAGAGTTACTCCTCTTGTAAATAAGTCGACATTTTGCGTATTGTATTTAATATCGATGGAATTTCTGTGTTTCATCGTCAATGTGAAGGTCCAAGGGATACGGTAAACCTGCAATGGTGCATCGGAATCAATACTGCTGTCCCAAGAAAGGCTCAAAGCACAAACTATAAATACAGTTACTCCTCTTGTAAATAAGTCGACATTTTGCCTTTTGTATGCAATATCGATGCAATTTCTGTGTTTCATCGTCGTTGTGAAGGTCCAAGGGATACAGTAAACCTGCAATGGTGCATCGGAATCTAATACAGCTGTCCCAGAAAGGCTCAAAGCACAAACTGTTAGAAGAGTTACTCCTCTTGCAATTAAGTCGACATTTTGCCTTTTGTATTCAACGTCGATGCAATATCTGTGTTTCATCGTTAATTAGAAGCTCTGAGGGATACAGTAAACCTGCAGTGGTGCATCGGAATCTATTACTGATGTCCCAGGAAAAACTCAAAGCACAAACGATTAGACGAGTTACTCCTCATGTAAATAAGTCGACGTTTTGCCTTTTGTATTCAATATCGATGCAATTTCTGTGTTTCATCGTTAATTTGAAGATCTAAGGGATACAGTAAACCTGCAATGGTGCATCGGAATCTATTACTGCTGTCCCAGAAAAGGCTCAAAGCACAAACTATTAGAAGAGTTACTCCTCTTCTAAATAAGTCGACAGTTTACATTTTGTAATGAATATCGATGAAATTTCTGTGTTACATCGTCAATGTGAAGGTCCAAGGGATACAGTAAACCTGCAGTGGTGAATCGGAATCTAATACTGCTGTCCCAGAAAAAGCTCAAAGCACAAACTATTAGAAGAGTTACTCCTCTTGTAAATAAGTCAACATTTTGTCTCTTGTATTCAATTTCGATGCAATTTCTGTGTTTCATCGTCAATGAGAAGGTCCAAGGGAAACAGTAAACCTGCAGTGGTGCATCAGAATCTAATACTGCTCTCCCAGGAAAGACTCAAAACACAAACTATTAGAAGAGTTGCTCCTCTTGTAAATAAGTCGACATTTTGCGTTTTGTATTCAATATCGATGCAATTTCTGTGTTTCATCGTCAATGCGAAGGTCCAAGCGACACAGTAAACCTGCAGTGGTGCAACGGAATCTAATACTTCTGTCCCATGATAGGCTCAAAGCACAAACTATTAGAAGAGTTACTCCTCTTGTAAATAAGTCAACATTTTGACTTTTGTATTCAATTTCGATGCAATTTCTGTGTATCATCGTCAATGTGAAGGTCCAAGGGATACATTAAACCTGCAATGTTGCATCGAAATGTAATACTGCTGTCCCAGGAAACGATCAAAGCACAAACCATTAGAACAGTTACTCCTCTTGTAAATAAGTCGACATTTTGCCTTTTGTATTCAATATCCATGCAATTTCTGTCTTTCATCGTCGATGGGAAGGTCCAAGGGATACAGTAAACGTGCAGTTGTGCTTCGGAACCTAATACTGCTGTCCCAGGGTAGGCTCAGACCACAACTCTCAGAAGGCTTATTCCACTTGTATATAAGTCGGCATTGTGCGTTTTGTATACACTCCCGATGCAATTTCTGTGTTTCATCGTTAATATAGAGATCCAAAGGATACAGTAAACATGCAGTGGTGCATCAGAATCTAATACTGTTCTCCCAGGAAAGGCTCCAAGCACAAACTATTAGAAGAGTTACTCCTCTTGTAAATAAATCGACATTTTCCTTTTGTATTCAATATCGATGCAATTTCTGTGTTTCATCGTCAATGTGAAGGTCCAAGGGATACGGTAAACCTGCAATGGTGCATCGGAATCTAATACTGCTGCCCCAAGAAAGGCTCAAAGCACTAACTATAAATAGAGTTACTCCTCTTGTAAATAAGTCGACATTTTGCCTTTTGTGTTCAATATCGATGCAATTTCTGTGTTTCATCGTCAATGTGAATGTCCAAGGGATACAGTCAAGCTGCAATGGTGCATTGGAATCTAATGCTGCTGTCCCAGGAAAGGCTCAAAGCAGCACCTATTAAAAGAGTTACTGCTCTTGTAATTAATTCGACATTTTGCCTTTTGGACTCAATATCGATGCAATTTCTGTGTTTCATCGTCACTGTGATGGTCCAAGGGACACAATAAACCTGCAATGTTGCATCGGAATCTAATAATGCTGTCCCAGGAATGGATCAAAGCACAAACCATTAGAACAGTTACTCCTATTATAAATCAGTCAACATTTTGCCTTTTGTATTCAATATCGATGCAATTTCTGTGTTTCATCGTCGATATAAAGGTCCAAGGGATACAGTAAACCTGCAATGGTGAATCGGAATCTAATACTGCTGTCCCAGGAAAAACTCAAAGCACAAACTATTAGAAGAGTTACTCCTCGTCTAAATAAGTCGACATTTTGCTTCTTGTATTCAATTTCGATGCAATTTCTGTGTTTCATCGTTAATTTGAAGGTCTAAGGTGTACAGTAAACCTGCAGTGGTGCATCGGTATCTAATACTGCTGTCCCAGGAAAGGCTCAAAGCACAAACGATTAGAAGAGTTACTCCTCTTGTAAATAAGTCGACATTTTGTATTCAATATCGATGCAATTTCTGTGTTTCATCGTCAATGTGAAGGTCCAAGCGATACAGTTAGCCTGCAGTGGTGCATCGGAATCTAATACTGCTTTCCCATGAAAGGCTCAAAGCACAAACTATTAGAAGAGTTACTCCTCTTGCAAATAAGTCGACATTTTGCCTTTTGTATTCAACGTCGATGCAATTTCTGTGTTTCATCATTAATTAGAAGGTCTAAGGGATACAGTAAACCTGCAGTGGTGCATCGGAATCTATTACTGCTGTCCCAGGAAGGACTCAAAGCACAAACGATTAGACGAATTACTCCTCATGTAAATAAGTCGACATTTTGCTTTTCGTATTCAATATCGATGCAATTTCTGTGTTTCATCGTCAATATGAAGGTACAAGCGATACAGTAAACATGCAGTGGTGCATCGGAATCTAATACTGCTGTCCCATGAAAGGCTCAAAGGACAAACTATTAGAAGAGTTACTCCTCCTGTAAATAAGTCGACATTTTGCCTTTTGTATTCAATATCGATGCAATTTCTGTGTTTCATCGTTAATTTGAAGGTCTGAGAGATACAGTAAACCTGCAATGGTACATCGAAATGTAATGCTGCTGTCCCAGAAAAGGCTCAAAGCACAAACTATTAGAAGAGTTACTCCTCTTGTAAATAAGTCGACCGTTTGCATTTTGTATTCAATATCAATGCAATTTCTGTGTTTCATCGTCAATGTGCAGGTCGAAGCGATACAGTTAACATGCAGTGGTGCATCGGAATCTAATACTGCTGTCCCATGAAAGGCTCAAATCACAAACGATTAGAATAGTTTCTCCTCTTGTAAATAAGTCGAAATTTATTTTTTTTTTTTTCAATATCGATGCAATTTCTGTGTTTCATCGTCAATGTGACGGTCCAAGGGACACAGTAAATCTGCAATGTTGCATCGGAATCTAATACTGCTGACCCAGGAATGGATCAAAGCACAAACCATTAGAAGAGTTACTCCTCTTGTAAATAAGCCGATATTTTGAATTTTGTATTCAATATGGATGCAATTTCTGTGTTTCATCGTCAGTGTGAAGGTCCAAGGGATACAGTAAACCTGCAATGGTGCATCGGAATCTAAAACTGCTGTCCCAGGAAACACTCAAGACACAAACTATTATAAGAGTTGCTCCTCTTGTAAATAAGTCGACATTTTGCGTTTTGTATTCAATATCGATGCAATTTCTGTGTTTCACCGTCAATGTGAAGGTCCAAAAGATACAGTAAACCTGCAGTGGTGCATCGGAATCTAATACTGCTGTCCCAGGAAGGACTCAAAGCACAAACGATTAGACGAGTTACTCCTCAAGTAAATAAGTCGACATTTTGCTTTTTGTATTCAATATCGATGCAATTTCTGTGTTTCATCGACAATATGAAGGTACAAGCGATACAGTAAACCTGCAGTGGTGCATCGGAAACTAATACTGCTGTCCCATGAAAGGCTCAAAGGACAAACTATTAGAAGAGTTACTCCTCCTGTAAATAAGTCGACATTTTGCCTTTTGTATTCAATATCGATGCAATTTCTGTGTTTCATCGTTAATTTGAAGGTCTAAGAGATACAGTAAACCTGCAATGGTGCATCGGAATGTAATGCTACTGTCCCAGAAAAGGCTCAAAGCACAAACTATTAGAAGAGTTACTCCTCTTGTAAATAAGTCGACCGTTTGCATTTTGAATTCAATTTCGATGCAATTTCTGTGTTTCATCGTGAATGTGAAGGTCCAAGCGATGCAGTTAGCCTGCAGTGGTGCATCGGAATCTAATACTGCTTTCCCATGAAAGGCTCAAAGCACAAACTATTAGAAGAGTTACTCCTCTTGCAAATAAGTCGACATTTTGCCTTTTGTATTCAACGTCGATGCAATTTCTGTGTTTCATCGTTAATTTCAAGGTCTAAGGGTTACAGTAAACCTGCACTGGTGCATCAGAATCTAATACTGCTGTCCCAGGAAAGGCTCAAAACACAAACTATTAGAGGAGTTACTCCTCTTGTAAATAAGTCAACATTTTGTCTCTTGAATTCAATTTCGATGCTATTTCTTCGTTTCATCGTTAATTTGAAGGTCCAAGCGATACAGTAAACCTGCAGTGGTGCATCGGAATCTAATACTGCCGCCCCAGGAAAAGCTCAAATCACAAACGATGAGAATAGTTCTCCTCTTGTAAATATGTCGACATTTTTTTTTTTTTCAATATCGATTCAATTTCTGTGTTTCATCGTCAATGTAACGGTCCAAGGGACACAGTAAACCTGCAATGTTGCATCGGAATCTAATACTGCTGACCCAGGAATGTATGAAAGCACAAACCATTAGAACAGTTACTCCTCTTGTAAATAAGCCGACATTTTGAATTTTGTATTCAATATGGATGCATTTTTTGTGTTTCATCGTCAGTGTGAAGGTCCAAAGGATACAGTAAACCCGCAATGGTGCATCGGAATCTAAAACTGCTTTCCCAGGAAACACTCAAGACACAAACTATTATAAGAGTTGCTCCTCTTGTAAATAAGTCGACATTTTGCGTTTTGTATTCAATATCGATGCAATTTCTGTGTTTCACCGTCAATGTGAAGGTCCAAGCGATACAGTAAACCTGCAGTGGTGCATTGGAATCTAATACTTCTGTCCCATGAAAGGCTCAAAGCACAAACTATTAGAAGAGTTACTCCTCTTGTAAATAAGTCGACATTTTGCGTTTTGTGTTCAATATCGATGCAATTTCTGTGTTTCATCGTCAATGTGAAGGTCTAAGGAATACAGTAAACATGCAATGTTGCATCGAAATCAAATACTGCTGTCCCAGGAAAGGCCAATGAACAAACTATTAGAACAGTTACTCCTCTTGTAAATAACTTGACATTTTGCCTTTTGTATTCAATATCGATGTAATTTCTGTGTTTCATCGTGAATGTGAAGGTCCAAGGGATACAGTACCTGCAGTGGTGCATCGGCATCTAATACTGCTGTCCCAGGAGAGGCTCAAACCACAACTCTCAGAAGGGTTACTCCACTTGTATATAAGTCGGCATTGCGACTTTTGTATACACTCCCGATGCAATCTCCGTGTTTCATCGTTAATTTAAAAGTCCAAGGGATACAGTAAACATGCAGTGGTGCATCGGAATCTGATACTGCTCTCCCAGGAAAGACTCAAAGCACAAACTATTAGAAGAGTTACTCCTCTTGTAAATAAGTCGACATTTTGCGTATTGTATTCAATATCGATGGAATTTCTGTGTTTCATCGTCAATGTGAAGGTCCAAGGGATACGGTATATCTGCAATGGTGCATCGGAATCAATACTGCTGTCCCAAGAAAGGCTCAAAGCACAAACTATAAATAGAGTTACTCCTCTTGTAAATAAGTCGACATTTTGCCTTTTGTATGCAATATCGATGCAATTTCTGTGTTTCATCGTCGATGTGAAGGTCCAAGGGATACAGTAAACCTGCAATGGTGCATCGGAATCTACTACAGCTGTCCCAGAAAAGGCTCAAAGCACAAACTGTTAAAAGAGTTACTCCTCTTGCAAATAAGTCGACATTTTGCCTTTTGTATTCAACGTCGATGCAATATCTGTGTTTCATCGTTAATTAGAAGGTCTGAGGGATACAGTAAACCTGCAGTGGTGCATCGGAATCTATTACTGCTGTCCCAGGAAAAACTCAAAGCACAAAAGATTAGACGAGTTACTCCTCATGTAAATAAGTCGACGTTTTGCCTTTTGTATTCAATATCGATGCAATTTCTGTGTTTCATCGTCAATATGAAGGTACAAGCGATAGAGTAAACCTGCAGTGGTGCATCGGAATCTAATACTGCTGTCCCATGAAAGGCTCAAAGGACAAACTATTAGAAGAGTTATTCCTCCTGTAAATAAGTCAACAATTTGCCTTTTGTATTCAATATCGATGCAATTTCTGTGTTTCATCGTTAATTTGAAGATCTAAGGGATACAGTAAACCTGCAATGGTGCATCGGAATCTGTTACTGCTTTCCCAGAAAAGGCTCAAAGCACAAACTATTAGAAGAGTTACTCCTCTTCTAAATAGGTCGACAGTTTGCATTTTGTATTCAAAATCGATGCAATTTCTGTGTTTCATCGTCAATGTGAAGGTCCAAGGGATACAGTAAACCTGCAGTGGTGCATCAGAATCTTATACTACTGTCTCAGGGAAGGCTCAAAGTACAAACTATTAGAAGAGTTACTCCTCTTGTAAATAAGTCGACATTTTGCCTTTTGTATTCAATATCGATGCAATTTCTGTGTTTCATCGTCAATGTGAAGGTCCAAGGGATACAGTAAACCTGCAATGGTGAATCGGAATCTAATACTGCTGTCCCAGAAAAAGCTCAAAGCACAAACTATTAGAAGAGTTACTCCTCTTGTAAAGAAGTCGACATTTTGCCCCTAGCATTCAATTTCGATGCAATTTCTGTGTTTCATCGTCAATGTGAAGGTCCAAGGGATACAGTAAAACTGCAGTGGTGCATCAGAATCTAATACTGCTCTCCCAGGAAAGACTCAAAACACAAACTATTAGAAGAGTTGCTCCTCTTGTAAATAAGTCGACATTTTGCGTTTTGTATTCAATATCGATGCAATTTCTGTGTTTCATCGTCAATGTGAAGGTCCAAGCGACACAGTAAACCTGCAGTGGTGCATCGGAATCTAATACTTCTGTCCCATGAAAGGCTCAAAGCACAAACTATTAGAAGAGTTACTCCACTTGTAAATAAGTCAACATTTTGACTTTTGTATTCAATATCGATGCAATTTCTGTGTATCATCGTCAATGTGAAGGTCCAAGGGATACATTAAACCTGCAATGTTGCATCGAAATGTAATACTGCTGTCCCAGGAAACGATCAAAGCACAAACCATTAGAACAGTTACTCCTCTTGTAAATAAGTCGACATTTTGCCTTTTGTATTCAATATCCATGCAATTTCTGTGTTTCATCGTCGATGGGAAGGTCCAAGGGATACAGTAAACCTGCAGTTGTGCTTGGGACCTAATACTGCTGTCCCAGGATAGGCTCAAATCACAACTCTCAGAAGGGTTATTCCACTTGTATATCAGTCGGCATTGTGCGTTTTGTATACACTCCCGATGCAATTTCTGTGTTTCATCGTTAATATAGAGATCCAAAGGATACAGTAAACATGCAGTTGTGCATCGGGAATCTAATACTGCTCTCCCAGGAAAGGCTCAAAGCACAAACTATTAGAAGAGTTACTCCTCTTGTAAATAAATTGACATTTTGCCTTTTGTATTCAATATCGATGCAATTTCTGTGTTTCATCGTCAATGTGAAGGTCCAAGGGATACGGTACATTTGCAATGGTGCATCGGAATCTAATACTGCTGTCCCAAGAAAGGCTCAACGCACAAACTATAAATAGAGTTACTCCTCTTGTAAATAAGTCGACATTTTGCCTTTTGTATTCAATATCGATGCAATTTCTGTGTTTCATCGTCAATGTGAAGGTACAGGGGATACAGTAAACCTGTAGTTGTGCATCGGAACGTAAAACTGCTGTCCCACAAGTATGAGAGGGGTTACTCCACTTGTATATAAGTCGGCATTGTGCCTTTTGTATACACTCCCGATGCAGTTTCTGTGTTTCATCGTTAATCTAAAGGAACAGGGGATACAGTTAACATGCAGTGGTGCATCGGAATCTAATACTGCTCTCCAAGGAAAGGTTCAGAGCACAAACTATTAGAAGAGTTACTCCTCTTGTAAATAAGTCGATATTTTGCCTTTTGTATTCAATATCGATGCAATTTCTGTGTTTCATCGTCAATGTGAACGTCCAAGTGACACAGTAAACCTGCAATGGTTCATCGGAATGCTGTCCCAGGAAAGGCTGAAAGTACAAAGTATTAGAAGAGTTACTCCTCTTGTAAATAAGTCGACATTTTGCCTTTTGTATTCAATATCGATGCAATTTCTGTGTTTCATCGTCAATGCCATGTCCAAGGGATACAGTAATTCTGCAATGGTGCATCGGAATCTAATAATGCTGTCGCAGGGGAGGCTCAAACCACAGCTCTCAGAAGGGTTACTCCACTTGTATATATGTCGGCATTGTGCATTTTGTATACACTCCCGATGCAATTTCTGTGTTTCATCGTTAATTTGAAGGTCCAAGGGATACAGTAAACATGCAGTGGTGTAATGGAATCTAATACTGCTCTCCCAGGAAAGGCTCAAAGTACAAAGTATTAGAAGAGTTACTCCTCTTGTAAATAAGTCGACATTTTGCGTTTTGTATTCAATATCGATGCAATTTCTGTGTTTCATCGCCAATGTGAAGTTCCAAGTGATACAGTAAACCTGCAATGGTTCATCGGAATCTAATACTGCTGTCCCAGGAAAGGCTCAAAGTAGAAACTATTTGAAGAGTTACTCCTCTTGTAAATAAGTCGACATTTTGCCTTTTGTATTCAATATCGTTGCAATTTCTGTGTTTCATCGTCAATGTGAACGTCCAAGTGACACAGTAACCCTGCAATGGTTCATCGGAATGTAATACTGCTGTCACAGGAAAGGCTGAAAGTACAAAGTACTAGAAGAGTTACTCCTATTGTAAATAAGTCGACGTTTTGCCTTTTGTATTCAATATCGATGCAATTTCTGTGTTTCATCGTCAATGTCAAGGTCCAAGGGATACAGTAATCCTGCAATGGTGCATACGAGTCTAATAATGTTGTCGCAGGGGAGGCTCAAACCACAACTCTCAGAAGGGTTACTCCACTTGTATATAAGTCGGCATTGTGCCATTTGTATACACTCCCGATGCAATTTCTGTGTTTGATCGTTAATTTAAAGGTCCAACGGATACTGTAAACATGCAGTGGTGCATCGGAAACTAGTACTGCTGTCCCAGGAAAGGCTCAAAGCACATATTACTAGAACAATTACTCCTCTTTTAATAATTCGACATTTTGCCTTTTGTATTCAATATCGATGCAAATTCTGTGTTTCATCGTCAATGTGAAGGTCCAAGGGATACAGTTATCCTGCAGTGGTGCATGGGAATCTAATACTACAGTCCCAGGAAAGGCTCAAAGCAGAAACTATTTGAAGAGTTCCTCCTCTTGTAAATAAGACGACATTTTGCATTTTGTATTCAATATCGATGCAATTTCTGTGTTTCATCGTAATTGGGAAGGTCCAAGGGATACAGTAAACCTGCAATGGTGCATCGGAATTAAATAATGCTGTCCCAGGAATGGCACAAAGCACAAACTATTAGAAGAGTTACTCCTCTTGTAAATAAGTGAACATTTTGCCTTTTGTATTCAATATCGATGCAATTTATGTAATTCATCGTCAACGTGAAGATCCAAGGGATACAGCAAACCTGCAATGGAGGATCGGAATCTAATACTGCTGTCCCAGGAAAGGCTCAAAGCATAAACGATTAGAAGAGTTACTCCTATTGTAAATAAGTCGACATTTTGCCTTTTGTATTCAATGTCGATGCAATTTCTGTGTTTCATCGTTAATTTGAAGGTCTAAGGGGTACAGTAATCCTGCAGTGGTGCATCGGAATCTAATACTGCTGTCCCAGGAAAGGCTCAAAGCATAAACGTTTAGAAGAGTTACTCCTCTTGTAAATAAGTCGACATTTTGCCTTTTGTATTCAATATCGATGCAATTTCTGTGTTTCATCGTCAATGTGAAGGTCCAAGCGATACACTAAAACTGCAGTGGTGCATCGGAATCTAATACTGCTGTCCCATGAAAGGTTCAAAGCACAAACGATTTGAAGAGTTTCTCCACTTGTAAATAAGTCGACATTTTGCCTTCTGTATTCAATATCGATGCAATATCTGTGTTTCATCGTCAATGTGACGGTCCAAGGGACACAGTAAACCTTCAATGTTGCATCGGAATCCAATACTGCTGTCCCAGGAATGGTCTTAAGCACAAACCATTAGAACAGTCACTCCATTTATAAATATGTCAACATTTTGCCTTTTGTATTCAATATCGATTCAATTTCTGTGTTTCATCGTCGATGTGAAGGTCCAAGGTATACAGTAAAACTGCAGTTGAGCATCGGAATCTGATACTGCTGTCCCAGGAGAGGCTCAACCTACAACTCTCAGAAGGGTTACTCCAGTTGTATATAAGTCGGCATTGTGCCTTTTGCATACACTCCCGATGCACGTTCTGTGTTTCATCGTTAATTTAAAGGTCCAAGGGATACAGTAAACATGCAGTGGTGTAACGGAATCTAATACTGCTCTCCCAGGAAAGGCTTAAAGCACAAACGATTAGACGAGTTCCTCCTCTTGTAAGTAAGTCGACATTTTGCCTTTTGTATTCAATATCGATGCAATTTCTGTGTTTCATCGTCAGTGTGAAGGTCCAAGGGATACAGAAAACCTGCAATGTTGCATCGGAATCTAATACTGCTGTCCCAGGAAACAATCAAAGCACAAACCATTATAACAGTTCCTCCACTTGTAAATAAGTCGACATTTTGCCTTTTCTATTCAATATCGAGGCAATTTCTGTGTTTCATCGTCAATGTGAAGGTACAGGGGATACAGTAAACCTGCAGTTGTGCATCGGAACTTAAGACTGCTGTCCCAGGATAGGCTCAAACCACAACTATGAGAAGGGTTACTCCACTTGTATATAAGTCGGCATTGTGCTTTTTGTATACACTCCCGATGCAGTTTCTGCGTTTCACCGTTAATCTAAAGGTCCAAGGGATACAGTTAACATGCAGTGGTGCATCGGAATCTAATACTGCTCTCCCAGGAAAGGTTGAGAGCACAAACTATTTGAAGATTACTCCACTTGTAAATAAGTCGACATTTTGCCTTTTGTATTCAATATCGATGCAATTTCTGTCTTTCATCGTCAATGTCAAGGTCCAAGGGATACGGTAACATTGCAATGGTGCATCGGAATCTAATACTGCTGTCCCAGGAAAGGCTCAGAGCACAAACAATAAGAAGAGATCTCCTCTTGTAAATAAGTCGAGATTTTGCCTTTTGTATTCAATATCGATGCAATTTCTCTTTTTCATCGTCAATGTGAAGGTCCAGGGGATACAGTAAACCTGCAATGGTTCATCGGAATGTAATACTGCTGTCCCAGGAAATGCTCAAAGTAGAAACAATTAGAAGAGTTACTCCTCTTGTAAATAAATCGCCATTTTGCTTTTTGTATTCAATATCGATGCAATTTCTGTGTTTCATCGTCAATGTGAACGTCCAAGTGACACAGTAAACCTGCAATGGTTCATCGGAATGCTGTCCCAGGAAAGGCTGAAAGTACAAAGTACTAGAAGAGTTACTCCTCTTGTAAATAAGTCGACATTTTGCCTTTTGTATTCAATATCGATGCAATTTCTGTGTTTCATCGTCAATGTCAAGGTCCAAGGGATACAGTAATCCTGCAATGGTGCATCGGAATCTAATAATGCTGTCGCAGGGGAGGCTCAAACCACAACTCTCAGAAGGGTTACTCCACTTGTATATAAAACGGCATTGTGCCTTTTGTATACACTCCCGATGCAATTTCTGTGTTTCATCGTTAATTTGATGGTCCAAGGGATACAGTAAACATGCAGTGGTGCATTGGAATCTAATACTGCTCTCCCAGGAAAGGCTCAAAGTACAAAGTATTAGAAGAGTTACTCCTCTTGTAAATAAGTCGACATTTTGCGTTTTGTATTCAATATCGATGCAATTTCTGTGCTTCATCGCCAATGTGAAGGTCCAAGTGATACAGTAAACCTGCAATTGTTCATCGGAATCTAATACTGCTGTCCCAGGAAAGGCTCAAAGTAGAAACTATTAGAAGAGTTACTCCTCTTGTAAATAAGTCGACATTTTGCCTTTTGTATTCAATATCGTTGCAATTTCTGTGTTTCATCGTCAATGTGAACGTCCAAGTGACACAGTAACCCTGCAATAGTTCATCGGAATGTAATACTGCTGTCACAGGAAAGGCTGAAAGTACAAAGTATTAGAAGATTTACTCCTCTTGTAAATAAGTCGACATTTTGCCTTTTGTATTCAATATCGATGCAATTTCTGTGTTTCATCGTCAATGTGAAGGTCCAAGGGATACAGTGAACCTGCAATGGTGCATTGGAAACTAATACTACTGTCCCAAGAAAGGCTCAAAGCACAAATTATTAGAAGAGTTACTCCTCTTGTAAATAATCAACATTCTGCCTTTTCTATTCAACATCGATGCAATATCTGTGTTTCGTCGTCAATGTGAGGGGCCAAGGGATACGGTAAACCTGCAGTGGTGCATCGGAATCTAATACTGCTGTCCCAGGAGAGGCTCAAACCACAACTCTCAGAAGTGTTACTCCACTAGTATATAAGTAGGCATTGTGCCTTTTGTATTGAATATCGATACAATTTCTGTGTTTCATCGTTAATTTGAAGGTCCACGGGATACAGTAAACATTTAGTGGTGCATCGGAATCTAATACTACTGTCCCAGGAATGGCTGAAAGTACAAAGTATTAGAAGAGTTACTCCTCTTGTAAATATTCAACATTCTGCCTTTTCTAATCAAGATCGATGCAATATCTGTGTTTCGTCGTCAATGTGAGGGGCCAAGTGATACGGTAAACCTGCAGTGGTGCAGCGGAATCTAATACTGCTGTCCCAGGAGAGGCTCAAACCACAACTCTCAGAAGTGTTACTGCACTTGTATATAAGTCGGCATTGTGCCTTTTGTATTCAATATCGATGCAATTTCTATGTATCTTCGTCAATGTGAAGGTTTAAGGGATACAGTAAACCTGCAATGGTTCATCGGAATCTAATACTGCTGTCCCAGGAATGGCTGAAAGTGCAAAGAATTAGAAGACTTACTCCTCTTGTAAATAAGTCGACATTTTGCTTTTGTACTCAAAGTCGATGCAATTCCTATGTTTCATCGTCAATGTAAACTTCCAAGGGATACAGTAACCTGCAATGCTGCATCGGAATCTAATACTACTGTCCCAGGAAAGGCTCAAAGTACAAACTATTAGAAGAGTTACTCCTCTTGTAAATAAGCCGATATTTTGCATTTTGTATTCAATATCGATGCAATTTCTGTGTTTCATCGTCAATGTGAAGGTCCAACGGATACAGTAAACCCGCAATGGTTCATCGGAATCTAATACTGCTGTCCCAAGAAAAACTCAAAGCACATACTATTAGTAGAGTTTCTCCTCTTTTAAATAAGTCGGCCTTTTGCCGTTTGTATTCAATATCGATGCAATTTCTGTGTTTTATCGTCAATGTGAAGGTCCAAGGGATACAGTAAACCGGCAGTGGTGCATCGGAATCTAATACTGCAGTCCCAGGAAAGGCTCAAAGTACAAACTATTAGAAGAGTTGCTCCTCTTGTAATTATCTCGACATTTACCTTTTGTATTCAGTATCGATGCAATTTCTGTGTTTCATCGTCAATGTGAAGGTACAAGGGATCCAGTAAACCTGCGATGGTGCATCGGAATCTAGTTTTGCTGTCCCAGGATAATCTCATAGTACAAACTATTAGAAGAGTTACTACTTTTGTAAATAAGTTGACATATTGCCTTTTGTTTTCAACATCGATGCAATTTCTGTGTTTCATCGTCAATGTGAAGGTCCGAGGGATACAGTAAAACTGCAATGGTGCATCAGAATCTAATACTGCTGTCCCAGGAAAGTCTCAAAGCACAAACAACTAAAAGAGTTACTCCTCTTGTAAATAAGTCGACATTTTGCCTTTTGTATTCAACATCGATGCAATTTCTGTGATTCATCGTCAATGTGAAGGTCGAAGGGATACAGTAAACCTGCAGTGGTGCATCGGAACCTAATACTGTTGTCCCAGAAGAGGCTCAAACCACAACTCTCAGAAGGGTGACTCCACTTGTATATAAGTCGGCATTGTGCGTTTTGTATCCACTCCCAATGCGATTTCTGGTTTTCATAGTTAATCTGATGGTCGAATGGGATACTGTAAACACCCAGTGGTGCATCGGAATCTAAAACTGCTCTCCCAGGAAAGGTTCAAAAACACAAACTATTAGAAGAGTTACTCCCCTTCTTAATAAGTCGACATTTTGCCATGTGTATTCAATATCCATGCAATTTCTGTGTATCATCGTCAATGTGAAGGTCCAACGGATACAGTCAACCTGCAATGGTGCATCGGAATCTAATACTGCTGTCATAGGAAAGGCTCAAAGCACAAACTAATAGAAGAGTTACTCCTCTTGTAAATAAGTCGACATTTTGAATTTTGTATTCAACATCGATGCAATTTCTGTGTTTCATCGTCAATGTGAAGGACCAAGGGATACAGTAAACCCGCAGTGGTGCATCGGAATCTAATACTGTTGTCCCAGGAGAGGCTCAAACCACAACTCTCAGAATGGTTACTCCACTTGTATATAAGTCGGCATTGTGCGTTTTGTATCCACTCCAATGCGATTTCTGGTTTTCATAGTTAATCTGAAGGTCGAAGGGATACAGTAAACATCCAGTGGTGCATCGGAATCGTATACTGCTCTCCCAGGAGAGGCTTAAAACAGAATTTATTAGATGGGTTACTCCCCTTTTCAATATGTCAACATTTTGCCATTTGTATTCAATATCGATGCAGTTTCTGTGTTTCATAGCCAATGTGAATGTCCAAGGGATACAGTAAACCTGCAATGATGCATCGGAATCTGATACTGCTGTCCCGATAAATACTCAACGCACAAACTGTTAGAAGAGTTACTCCTCTTGTAAATAAGTCGACATTTACCTTTTGTATTCAATATCGATGCAACTTCTGTGTTTCATCGTCAATGTGAAGGTCCAAGGGATACGGTAGACCTGCAATGGTGCATCTGAATCCAATACTGCTGTCCCAGGAAACGCTCAAAGCACATACTATTAGAAGAGTTACTTCTCTTTTAAATAAGTCGACATTTTGCATTTTGTATTCAATATCGATGCAATTTCTGTGTTTAATCGTCAATGTGAAGGTCCAAGGGATACACTAAACATGCAGTGGTCCATCGTAATCTAATACTGCTGTCCCAGGGAAGGCTCAAAACACAAACTATTAGAAGAGTTACTCCTCTTGTAAATAAGTTGACATTTTCCCATTCGTATTCATTATCGATGCAATTGTTGTGTTTCATCGTTAATTTTAAGGTCCAAGGGATACAGTAAAGCTGCAGTGGTGCATCGGAACCTAATACTTCTGTCCCAATAAAGGCTCAAAGCACAAACTATTAAAAGAGTTACTCCTCTTGTAAATAAGTCGACATTTTGCCTTTTGTATTCAATATCGATGCAATTTCTGTGTTTAATCGTCAGTGTGAAGGTCCAAGGGATACACTAAACATGCAGTGGTCCATCGTAATCTAATACTGCTGTCCCAGGGAAGGCTCAAAGCACAAACTATTAGAAGAGTTACTCCTCTTGTAAAAAAGTCGACATTTTGCCTTTTGTATTCAATATCGATGCAATTTCTGTGTTTCATGGTTAATTTGAAGGTTCAAGAGATACAGTAAACCTGCAGTGGTGCATCGGAGTCTTATACTGGTGTCCCAGGAAAGGATCAAAGCACTAACCATTAGAACAGATTCTTCTTTTGTAAATATGTCGACATTTTGCCTTTTGTATTCAAATATCGATGCATTTTCTGTGTTTCATCGTCAATGTGAAGGTCCAAAGGATACAGTAAACCTGCAGTGGTGCATCGGAATCTAATACTGCTGTCCCAGGAAAGGCGCAAAGCACAATCTATTGGAAGAGTTACACCCCTTGTAAATAAGTGAACATTTTGCCTTTTGTATTCAATATCGATGCAATTTCTGTGTTTCATCGTCAATGTGAAGGGCCACGGGATACAGTAAACCTGCAGTGGTGCATCGGGTTCTAAAACTGCTGTCCCAGGAAAGGCTGAAAGTTCAAACTATTAGAAGAGTTACTCCTCTTGTAAATAAGTCGACATTTTGCCTTTTGTAATCATTATCGATGCAATTTCTGTGTTTCATCGTCAATGTGAAGGTCCAAGGGATACAGTAAACATGCAATGGTGCATCGGAATGTAATACAACTGTCCCAGGAAATGCTCAAAGTACAAACTATTAGAATAGTTACTCCTTCTGTAAATAAACCGACATTTTGCATTTTGTATTCAATATCGATGCAATTTCTGTATTTCATCGTGAATGTGATGGTCCAAGGGATACAGTAAACCTGCAATGGTGCATCGGAATCTGATACTGCTGTCCCAGGAAAATCTCAAAGTATAAACTATTAGAAGAGTTACTCCTCTTGTAAATAAGTCGGCATTGCGCATTTTACATTCAATATCGACGCTATTTCTGTGTTCATCGTCGATGTGAAGGATCAAGGGATACAGTAAACCTGCAGTCGTGCATCAGAACCTAATACTGCTGTCCCAGGAAAGGCTCAAAACACAAGCTATTAGAAGAGTTACTCCTCTGTAAATAAGTCGACATTTTGACTTTTGTATTCAATATCGATACAATTTCTGTGTTTCATCGTCAATGTGAACGTCCTAGGGATACAGTAAATCTGCAGTGGTGCATGGGAATCTAATACTGCTGTCCCAGGAAAGGCTCAAAGCACAAACTATTAAAAGAGTTACTCCTCTTGCAAAATAAGTACCCATTTTGCGTTTTTTTTTTCAATATCGATGCAATTTCTGTGTATCATCGTTAATTTGAAGGTCCAAGGGATCCAGTAAACATGTAGTGCTGCATCGGAATCTAATACTGCTCTCTCAGAAATTGCTCATAGAACAACCTATTAGAAGAGTTACTCCCCTTGTAAATAAGTCGACATTTTGCCTTTTGTATTCAATATCGATGCAATTCTGTGTATCATCGTCAATGTGAAGATCAAAGCGATACTGTAAACCTACAGTGGGTGTATCGGAATCTAATACTGCCTCTCTCAGAAAAGGCTCAAAGGACAAACTATTAGAAGAGTTACTCCTCTTGTAAATAAGTCGACATTTTGCCTTTTGTATTCAATATCAATGCAATTTCCTGTGTTTCATCGTCAATGTGAATGTCCACGGGATACAGTAAACCTGCAGTGGTGCATCGGAATCTAATACTGCTCTCTCAGAAAAGGCTCAAAGTACAAACTATTAGAAGAGTTACTCCTCTTGTAAATATGTCGACATTTTTCTTTTGTATTCATTATCGATGCAATATCTGTGTTTTATCGTCAATGTGAAGGTCCAGCGGATGCAGTAATCCTGCAATGGTGCATCGGAATCTAATACTGCTGTCACAGGAATGGCTCAAAGCACAAACTATTGGAAGAGTTACTCCTCTCGTAAGTAAGTCGACATTTTGCCTTTTGTATTCAATATCGATGCAATTTCTGTGTTTCATCGTGAATGTGAATGTCCACGGGATACAGTAAACCTGCAGTGGTGCATCGGAATCTAATGCTGCTGTCCCAGGAAAGACTCAAAGAACAAATTATTTGAAGAGTTACTCCTCTTGTCAATATGTCGACATTTGGCCTTTTCTATTCAATATCGATGCCATTTCTGTGTTTCATCGTCAATGTGAAGGTCCAAGGGATACAGTAAACCTGCGATGGTGCATCGGAATCCAATACTACTGTCCCAGGAAAGGCTCAAAGTACAAACCATTAGAAAAAGTTACTACTCTTGTAAATTAGAAGACATTTTGCATTTTGTATTCAATATCGATGCAATTTCTGTGTTTCATCGTCAATGTGAACGTCCAAGGGATACAGTAAGCCTGGATGGGTGCATCATAATCCAATACAGCTGTCGCAGGGAAGGCTCAAAGCACAAACTATTAGAAGAGTTACTCCACTTGTAATTAAGTCGCCATTTTGCATTTTGTGTTCAATGTCGATGCAATTTCTGTGTTTCATGTTTAATTTCAAGGGCCAAGGGATCCAGTAAACCTTCAGTGGTGCATCTAAGTTATTACTGCTGTCCCAGGAAAGGATCAAAGCACAAACCATTAGAAGAGTTACTCTTCTTGCAAGTTAGCCCACGTTTTGTATTTTGTATTCAATATCGATGCAGTTTCTGTGTTTCATCATCAATGTGAAGGTCCAAGGATACAGTAAACCTCCAGTGGTGCATCGTAATCTAATACTGCTGTCCCAGGGAAGGCTCAAAGCACAAACTATTAGATGAGTTACTCCTCTTGTAAATATGTCGACATTTTTGCCTTTTGTATTCAATATCGATGCAATTTCTGTGTTTCATCGTCAATGTGAATGTCCACGGGATACAGTAAACTTGCACTGGTACATCGAATCTGGTACTGCTGTCCCAGGGAAGGCTCAAAGTACAAACTATTAGAAGAGTTACTCCTCTTGTAAATAAAGCCGACATTCTGCCTTTTGTCTTCAATACCGATTCAATTTCTGTGTTTCTTCGTCAATGTGAAGTTCCAGGGATATAGTAACCCTCAGTGGTGCATCGGAGTCTAATACTGCTGTCCCGGGAAAGGATCAAAGCACAAACCATTAGAACAGTTACTCCTTCTGTAAATAAGTCGGCATATTTCCTTTTGTATTCAATATCGATGCAATTTCTGTGTTTCATTGTCAATGTGAAGGTCCAAGGGATACAGTAAACCCTGCAATGGTGCCTCTGAATCTAATACTACTGTCCCAGGAAAGGCTCAAAGTACAAACCAATAGAAGAGTTACTCTTCTTGCAAATTAGCCGACATTTTGCATTTTGTATTCAATATCGATGCAATTTCTGTGTTTCGTCGTCAATGTGAAGGTCCAAGGGATACAGTAAACCAGCAGTGGTGCATCGTAATCTATTACAGCTGTCCCAGGGAAGGCTCAAAGCACAAACAATTAGAGGATTTCCGCCTCTTGTAAATAAGTCGACATTTTGCTTTTTGTATTCAATATCGATGCAATTTCTGTGTTTCATGGTTAATTTGAAGGTCCAATGGATACAGTAAACCTGCAGTGGTGCATCGGAGTCTAGTACTGCTCTTCCATGAAAGGATCAAAGAACAAACCATTAGAACAGTTACTCCTTTTGTAAATAAGTCGATATATTGCCTTTTGTATTCAATATCGATGCAATTTCTGCCTTTCATCCTCAATGTGAAGATCCAAGAGATACAGTAAACCTGCAGTGGTTCATCGGAATCTAATACTGCTCTCTCAGAAAAGGCTCAAAGGACAAACTATTAGAAGAGTTACTCCTCTTATAAATAAGTCGACATTTTGCCTTTTGTATTCAATATCGATGCAATTTCTGTGTTTCATCGTCAATGTGAATGTCTACGGGATACAGTAAACCTGCAATGGTGCATCAGAATCTAATACTGCTGTCCCAGGAAAGGCTCATAGCACAAACTGTTAGAAGAGCTACTCCTCTCGTAAATAAGTCAACATTTTGCTTTTGTATTCAATATCGATGCAATTTATGTGTTTCATCGTCAATGTGAATGTCCCACGGGATACAGTAAACCTCTAGTGGTGCATCGGAATCTAATACTGCTGTCCCAGGAAAGGCTCAATGTACAAACTATTATAAGAGTTACTCCTCTTGTCAATATGTCGATATTTTGCCTCTTCTTTTCAATATCGATGCCATTTCTGTGTTTCATCGTCAATGTGAAGGTCCAAGGGATACAGTAAACCTGCAATGGTGCATCGGAATCTAATACTACTGTCCCAGGAAAGGCTCAAAGTACAAACCATTAGAAGAGTTACTACTCTTGTAAATTAGCCGACATTTTGTATTTTGTATTCAATATCGATGCAATTACTGTGTTGCATCGTCAATGTGAAGGTCCAAGGGATACAGTAAACCTGCAGTGGTTCATTGTAATCTAATACTGCTGTCCCAGGGAAGGCTCAAAGCACAAACTATTAGAGGAGTTAATCCTCTTGTAAATATGTCGACATTTTGCCTTTTGTATTAAATATCGATGCAATTTCTGTGTTTCATCGTCAATGTGAATGTCCACAGGATACAGTAAACCTGCAGTGGTGCATCGGAATCTAGTACTGCTGTCCCAGGAAAGGTTCAAAGTACAAACTATTAGAAGAGTTACTCTTCTTGTAAATAAGTCGACATTTTGCCTTTTGTATTCAATATCGATGCAATTTCTGTGTTTCTTCGTCAATGTGAAGGTCCAAGGGATACAGTAAACTTGCAATGGTGCATCGGAATCTAATACTACTGTTGCAGCAAAGGCTCAAAGTACTAACCATTAGAAGAGTTACTCCTCTTGTTAATTTAGCCGACATTTGGATTTTGTATTCAATATCGATGCAATTTCTGTGTTTCATCGTCAATGTGAAGGTCCAAGGGATACAGTAAACCTGCAGTGGTGCATCGTAATCTATTACTGCTGTCCCAGGGAAGGCTCAAAGCACAAACAATTAGAGGAGTTACTCCTCTTGTAAATGAGTCGACATTTTGCCTTTTGTATTCAATATCTATGCAAATCCCCCCAATGAACCATGGACCTTGCCGTTGGTGGGGAGGCTTGCGTGCCTCAGCGATACAGATAGCCGTACCGTAGTTGCAACCACAACGGAGGGGTATCTGTTGAGAGGCCAGACAAACGTGTGGTTCCTGAAGAGGGGCAGCAGCCTTTTCAGTAGTTGCAAGGGCAACAGTCTGGATGATTGACTGATCTGGCCTTGTAACAATAACCAAAACAGCCTTGCTGTGCTGGTACTGCGAACGGCTGAAAGCAAGGGGAAACTACAGCCGTAATTTTTCCCGAGGGCATGCAGCTTTACTGTATGATTACATGATGATGGCGTCCTCTTGGGTAAAATATTCCGGAGGTTAAAATAGTCCCCCATTCGGATCTCTGGGCGGGGACTACTCAAGAGGATGTCGTTATCAGGAAAAAGAAAACTGGCGTTCTACGGATCGGAGCGTGGAATGTCAGATCCCTTAATCGGGCAGGTAGGTTAGAAAATTTAAAAAGGGAAATGGATAGGTTGAAGTTAGATATAGTGGGAATTAGTGAAGTTCGGTGGCAGGAGGAACAAGACTTCTGGTCAGGTGACTACAGGGTTATAAACACAAAATCAAATAGGGGTAATGCTGGAGTAGGTTTAGTAATGAATAGGAAAATAGGCATGCGGGTAAGCTACTACAAACAGCATAGTGAACGCATTATTGTGGCCAAGATAGATACGAAGCCCACGCCTACTACAGAAGTACAAGTTTATATGCCAACTAGCTCTGCAGATGACGAAGAAATTGAAGAAATGTATCATGAAATAAAAGAAATTATTCAGATTGTGAAGGGAGACGAAAATTTAATAGTCATGGGTGACTGGAATTCGAGTGTAGGAAATGGGAGAGAAGGAAACATAGTAGGTGAATATGGATTGGAGGACAGAAATGAAAGAGGAAGCCGCCTGGTCGAATTTTGCACAGAGCACAACATAATCATAACTAACACTTGGTTTAAGAATCATGAAAGAAGGTTGTATACATGGAAGAACCCTGGAGATACTAATAGGTATCAGATAGATTATATAATGGTAAGACAGAGATTTAGGAACCAGGTTTTAAATTGTAAGACATTTCCAGGGGCAGATGTGGACTCTGACCACAATCTATTGGTTATGACCTGTAGATTAAAACTGAAGAAACTGCAAAAAGGTGGGAATTTAAGGAGATGGGACCTGGATAAACTAAAAGAACCAGAGGTTGTACAGAGATTCAGGGAGAGCATAAGGGAGCAATTGACAGGGATGGGGGAAATAAATACAGTAGAAGAAGAATGGGTAGCTTTGAGGGATGAAGTAGTGAAGGCAGCAGAGGATCAAGTAGGTAAAAAGACGAGGGCTAGTAGAAATCCTTGGGTAACAGAAGAAATATTGAATTTACTTGATGAAAGGAGAAAATATAAAAATGCAGTAAGTGAAACAGGTAAAAAGGAATACAAACGTCTCAAAAATGAGATCGACAGGAAGTGCAAAATGGCTAAGCAGGGATGGCTAGAGGACAAATGTAAGGATGTAGAGGCCTATCTCACTAGGGGTAAGATAGATACCGCCTATAGGAAAATTAAAGAGACCTTTGGAGATAAGAGAACGACTTGTATGAATATCAAGAGCTCAGATGGAAACCCAGTTCTAAGCAAAGAAGGGAAAGCAGAAAGGTGGAAGGAGTATATAGAGGGTTTATACAAGGGCGATGTACTTGAGGACATTATTATGGAAATGGAAGAGGATGTAGATGAAGATGAAATGGGAGATATGATACTGCGTGAAGAGTTTGACAGAGCACTGAAAGACCTGAGTCGAAAGAAGGCCCCCGGAGTAGACAATATTCCATTGGAACTACTGACGGCCGTGGGAGAGCCAGTCCTGACAAAACTCTACCATCTGGTGAGCAAGATGTATGATACAGGCAAAATACCCTCAGACTTCAAGAAGAATATAATAATTCCAATCCCAAAGAAAGCAGGTGTTGACAGATGTGAAAATTACCGAACTATCAGCTTAATAAGTCACAGCTGCAAAATACTAACACGAATTCTTTACAGACGAATGGAAAAACTAGTAGAAGCCAACCTCGGGGAAGATCAGTTTGGATCCCGTAGAAACACTGGAACACGTGAGGCAATACTGACCTTACGACTTATCTTAGAAGAAAGATTAAGGAAAGGCAAACCTTCGTTTCTAGCATTTGTAGACTTAGAGAAAGCTTTTGACAATGTTGACTGGAATACTCTCTTTCAAATTCTAAAGGTGGCAGGGGTAAAATACAGGGAGCGAAAGGCTATTTACAATTTGTACAGAAACCAGATGGCAGTTATAAGAGTCGAGGGACATGAAAGGGAAGCAGTGGTTGGGAAGGGAGTAAGACAGGGTTGTAGCCTCTCCCCGATGTTGTTCAATCTGTATATTGAGCAATCAGTAAAGGAAACAAAAGAAAAATTCGGAGTAGGTATTAAAATTCATGGAGAAGAAATAAAAACTTTGAGGTTCGCCGATGACATTGTAATTCTGTCAGAGACAGCAAAGGACTTGGAAGAGCAGTTGAATGGAATGGACAGTGTCTTGAAAGGAGGATATAAGATGAACATCAACTAAAGCAAAACAAGGATAATGGAATGTAGTCTAATTAAGTCAGGTGATGCTGAGGGAATTAGATTAGGAAATGAGGCACTTAAAGTAGTAAAGGAGTTTTGCTATTTGGGGAGCAAAATAACTGATGATGGTCGAAGTAGAGAGGATATGAAATGTAGGCTGGCAATGGCAAGGAAAGCGTTTCTGAAGAAGAGAAATTTGTTAACATCCAGTATTGATTTAAGTGTCAGGAAGTCATTTCTGAAAGTATTCGTATGGAGTGTAGCCATGTATAGAAGTGAAACATGGACGATAAATAGTTTGGACAAGAAGAGAATAGAAGCTTTCGAAATGTGGTGCTACAGAAGAATGCTGAAGATTAGATGGGTAGATCACATAACTAATGAGTAAGTATTGAATAGGATTGGGGAGAAGAGAAGTTTGTGGCACAACTTGACCAGAAGAAGGGATCGGTTGGTAGGACATGTTCTGAGGCATCAAGGGATCACCAATTTAGTATTGGAGGGCAGCGTGGAGGGTAAAAATCGTAGAGGGAGACCAAGAGATGAACACACTAAGCAGATTCACAAGGATGTAGGTTGCAGTAGGTACTGGGAGATGAAAAAGCTTGCACAGGATAGAGTAGCATGGAGAGCAGCATCAAACCAGTCTCAGGACTGAAGACCACAACACAACAACATGGTTAACTTGAAGGTCCAAGGGATACAATAAACCTGCAGTGGTGCATCGGAGTCTAGTACTGCTGTCCCAGGAAAGGATCAAAGCACAAACCATTAGAACAGTTACTCCTTTTGTAAATAAGTCGACATTTTGCCTTTTGTATTCAATATCGATGCAATTTCTGTGTTTCATCGTCAATGTGAAGGTCCAACGGATACAGTAAACCTGCAGTGGTGCATCGGAATCTAATACTACTGTCCCCGGAATGGCTCAAAGCACAAACTACTTGAAGAGATACTCCTCTTGTAAATAAGTCGACATTTGGCATTTTGTATTCAATATCGATGCAATTTCTGTGTTTCATCGTCAATCTGCAGGTCCAAGGGGATACAGTAAACCTGCAATGGTGCATCGGAGTTAAATACTGCTGTGCCAGGAAAGGCTCCAAGCACAAACTATTAGAAGAGTTACTCCTCTTGTCAGTAAGTCGATATTTTGCCTTTTGTATTCAATATCGATGCGATACCTGTGTTTCGTCGTCAAGGTCAAGGTCCAAAGGGATACGGTTAAACCTGCAGTGGTGCACCGGAATCTAATTCTGCTGCCCCAGGAGAGGCTCAAACCACAACTCTCAGAAGTGTTACTCCCACTTGTATATAAGTCGGCATTGTGCCTTTTGTATTCCATATCGATGCAATATCTGTGTTTCATCGTTAATTTGAAGGTCCAAGGGATACAGTAAACCTGTAGTGGTGCATCGAAATCTAATACTGCTGCCCCACGAAAGGCTCATAGCACAAACTATTAGAAGAGTTACTCCTCTTGTAAATAAGTCGGAATACTGCCTTTTGCATTCAGTATCGATGCAATTTCTGTGATTCATTGTCAATGTGAAGGTCCAAGGGATACAGTAGACCTGCAGTGGTGAATCGGAATCTAATACAGCTGTCCCCGGAAAGGCTCAAAGCTCAAACTATTAGAAGAGATACTTCTCTTGTAAATAAGTCGACATTTTGCCTTTTGTATTCAATATCGATGCAATATCTGTGTTTCATCGTTAACTTGAAGATCCAAAGGATACAGTAAACATGCAGTGGTTCATCGGAATGTAATACTGCTCTCCCAAGAAAGGCTCAAAGCACAAGCTATTGTAAGAGTTACTCTTCTTGTATATAAGTCGGCATTGCGCCTTTTGTATTCAATGTCGAGGCAATTTCTGTGCTTCATCGTCAATGCGAAGGTCCAAGGGATACAGTAAACCTGCAATGGTGGATCGGAATCTAATACTGCTGTCCCAGGAAAGGCTCAAAGCAGAAACTATTAGAAGAGTAACTCCTCTTGTAAATAAGATGACATTTTGCCATTTGTATTCAATATCGAAGCAATTACTGTGTTACATCGATAATTTGATGGTCCAAGGGATACAGTAAACCTGCAGTGGTGCATCGGAGTCTAATACTGCTGTCCCAGGAAAGGATCAAAGCACAAACCATTAGAACAGTTACTCCTTTTGTAAATAAGTCGACATTTTGCCTTTTGCATTCAATATCGATGCAATTTCTGTGCTTCATCGTCAATGTGAGGGTAAAAGGGATAGAGTAAACCTGCAGTGGTGCATCGGAATCTATTACTACTGTCCCAGGAAAGGCTCAATACACAAACTGTTTGAAGAGTTACTCCTCTTGTAAAGAAGTCGACATTTTGAATTTTGTATTCAATATCGATGGAATTTCTGTGTTTCATCGTTAATTTGAAGGTCCAAGGGATACAGTAAACCTGCAATGGTGCATCGGAATCCAATACTGCTGTCCCAGGAAAGGATCAAAGTACAAACTATTAGAAGAGGTACTCCTCTGGAAATTAAGTCGACATTTTGCTTTTTGTATTCAATATCGATGCATTTTCTGTGTTTCATCGTCAATGTGAAGGTCCAAGGGATACAGTAAACCTGCAATGGTGCATCGGAATCTAATATATCTGTCCCAGGAAAGGCTCAAAGCAGAAACTATAAGAAGAGTTACTCCTCTTGTAAATAAGTCGACATTTTGCCTTTTGTATTCAAAAGCGGTGGAATTTCTGTGTTTCATCGTTAATTTGAAGGTCCAAGGGACACAGTAAACCTGCAACGGTGCATCGAAATCTAATACTGTTGTCCCAGGAACGGATGAAAGCACAAACCATTAGAGCAGTTACTACTTTTGTGAATAAGTCGACATTTTGCCTTTTGTATTCAATATCGATGCAATATCCGTGTTTCGTCGACAATGTGAAGGTCCAAAAGGATACAGTAAACCTGCAGTGGTGCATCGGAATCTAATTCTACTGTCCCCGGAGAGGCTCA
Organism: Schistocerca piceifrons; assembly: GCF_021461385.2. Taxonomy (NCBI): domain Eukaryota; kingdom Metazoa; phylum Arthropoda; class Insecta; order Orthoptera; family Acrididae; genus Schistocerca; species Schistocerca piceifrons. The sequence goes on from NW_025727759.1 coordinate 1,866,329, forward strand.
AAACACAACTCTCAGAAGCGTTACTCCACTTGTATATAAGTCGGCATTGTGCCTTTTGTATTCAATATCAATGCAATTTCTGTATTTCATCGTTAATTTGAAGGTCCAAAGGATACAGTAAACCTGCAGTGGTGCATCGGAATCTAAAACTGCTGCCCTAGGAAAGGCTCATAGCACAAACTATTAGAAGAGTTACTCCTCTTGTAAATAAATCGGAATTTTGCGTTTTGTATTCAGTATCGATGCTATTTCTGTGTTTCATCGTCAATGTGAAGGTCCAAGGAATGCAGTAAACCGGCAGTGGTGAATCGGAATCTAATACTGCTGCCCAGGAAAGGCTCAAAGCACAAACTGTTAGAAGAGTCACTTCTCTTGTAAATAAGTTGACATTTTGTCTTTTGTATTCAAAATCGATGCATTTTCTGTGTTTCATCCTTAACTTGAAGCTGCAAAGGATACAGTAAACATGCAGTGGTTCATCGGAATGTAATACTGCTGTCCCAGGAAAGAATCAATACACAAACTATTAGAAGAGATACTCCTCTTGTAAATAAGATGACATTTCGCCTTTTGTATTCAATATCGATGCAATTTCTGTGTTTCATCGTCAATGTGAAGGTCCAAGGGATACAGTAAACCTGCAATGGTGCATCGTAATCTAATACTGCTGTCCCAGGAAAGGCTCAAAGCACAAACTATTAGAAGAGTTACTCCTCTTGTAAATAAGTCGACATTTTGCCTTTTGTATTCAATACCGATGCAATTTCTGTGATTCATCGTCAATGTGAAGGTCCAAGGGATACAGTAAACCTGCAATGGTGGGTTTGGAATCTAATACTGCTGTCCCAGGAAAGGCTCAAAGCACAGACTATTAGATGAGTTACTCCTCTTGTAAATAAGTCGACATTTTGCCTTTTGTATTCAATATCGATGCAATTTCTGTGTTTCATCGTCAATGTGAAGGTCCAAGGGATACAGTAAACCTGCAATGGTGCATCGTAATCTAATACTGCTGTCCCAGGAAAGGCTCAAAGCAGAAACTATTAGAAGAGTTACTCCTCTTGTAAATAAGATGACATTTTGCCATTTGTATTCAATATCGAAGAAATTACTGTGTTACATCGATAATTTGAAGGTCCAAGGGATACAGTAAACCGGCAGGGGTGCATCGGAATATAATACTGCTGTCCCAGGAAAGGCTCAAAGCGCAAACTATTAGTAGAGTTACTCCTCTTGTAAATAAGTCGACATTTTGCATTTTGTATTCAATATCGATGCAATTTCTGTGTTTCATCGTCAATGTGAATGTCCAATGGATACAGTAAATCTGCAGTGGTGCATCGTAATCTAATACTGCTGTCCCAGGAAAAGCTCATAGCACAAGCTATTAGAAAAGTTACTCCTCTTGTAAATAGGTCGACATTTTGCCGTTTGTATTCAACATCGATGCAATTTCTGTGTTTCATGGCTAATTTGAAAGTCCAAGGGACACAGTAAACCTGCAGTGGTGCATCGGAGTCTAATACTGCTGTCCCAGGAAAGGATCAAAGCACAAACCATTAGAACAGTTACTCCTTTTGTAAATAAGTCGACATTTTGCCTTTTGTATTCAATATCGATGCAATTTCTGTGTTTCATCGTCAATGTGAGGGTAAAAGAGATAGAGTAAATCTGCAGTGGTGCATCGGCATCCATTACTACTGTCCCAGGAAAGGCTCAATACACAAATTTTTTGAAGAGTAACTCCTCTTGTAAATAAGTCGACATTTTGCCTTTTGTATTCAATATCGATGCAATTTCTGTGTTTTATCGTCATTGTGAAGGTCCAAGCGATACAGTAAACCTGCAGTGGTGCATCGGAATCTAATACTGCAGTCCCAGGAAAGGCTCAAAGTACAAACTATTAGAAGCGTTACTCCTCTTGTAAATAAGTCGACATTTTGCCTTTTGTATTCAATATCGATGCAATACCTGTGTTTCGTCGACAATGTGAAGGTCTAAAAGGATATGGTAAACCTGCAGTGGTGCATCGGAATCTAATTCTGCTGTCCCAGGAGAGGCTCAAACATCAACTCTCAGAAGCGTTACTCCACTTGTATATAAGTCGGCATTGTGCCTTTTGTATTCAAAATCGATGCAATTTCTGTGTTTCATCGTTAATTTGAAGGTCCAAGGGATACAGTAAACCTGCAGTGGTGCATCGGAATCTAAAACTGCTGCCCTAGGAGAGGCTCATAGCACAAACTAATAGAAGAGTTACTCCTCTTGTAAATAAGTCGGAAATTTGCCTTTTGTATTCAGTATCGATGCAATTTCTGTGTTTCATCGTCAATGTGAAGGTCCAAGGAATACAGTAAACCGGCAGTGGTGCATCGGAATCTAATGCTGCTGTCCCAGGAAAAGCTCAAAGCACAAACTATTAGAAGAGTTACTTCTCTTGTAAATAAGTCGACATTTTGTCTTTTGTATTCAATATCGATGCATTTTCTGTGTTTCATCGTTAACTTGAAGCTGCAAAGGATACAGTAAACATGCAGTGGTTCATCGGAATGAAATACTGCTCTCCCAAGAAAGGCTCAGGGCACAAGCTATTATAAGAGTTACTCTTCTTGTATATAAGTCGGCATTGCGCCTTTTGTATTCAATGTCGACGCAATATCTGTGCTTCATCGTCAATGTAAAGGTCCAAGGGATACAGTAAACCTGCATTGGTGCATCGGAATCTAAAACAGCTGTCCCAGGAAGGACTCAAAGCACAAACTATTAGAAGAGTGACTCCTGTTGAAAATAAGTCGACATTTTGCCTTTTGTATTCAATATCGATGCAATTTCTGTGTTTCATCGTGAATTTGAAGGTCCAAGGGATACAGTAAACCTGCAGTGGTGAATCGGAATCTAATACTGCTGTCCCAGGAAAGCATCAATACACAAATTATTAGAAGAGGTACTCCTCTTGAAAATAAGTCGACATATTGCCTTTTGTGTTCAATATTGATGCAATTTCTATGTTTCAACGTCAATGTGAAGGTCCAAGGGATACAGTAAACCTGCAATCGTGCTTCGGATTCTAATACTGCTGTCCTAGGAAAGGCTCAAAGCACAGACTATTAGAAGAGTTACTCCTCTTGTAAATAAGTCGACATTTTGACATTTGTATTCAATATCGATGCAATCCTTGTGTTTCTTCGTCAATGTGAAGGTACAAGGCATACAGTAAAACTGCAATGGTGCATTGTAATTTAATACTGCTGTCCCAGGAAAGGCTCAAAGCAGAAACTATTAGAAGAGTCACTCCTCTTGTAAATAAGATGACATTTTGATATTTGTATTCAATATCGAAGCAATTACTGTGTTTCATCGATAATTTGAAGGTCCAAGGGATACGGTAAAAATGCAGTGGTGCATCGGAATATAATACTGCTGTCTAAGGAAAGGCTCAAAGCACAAACTATTAGTAGAGTTACTCCTCTTGTAAATAAGTCGACATTTTGCATTTTGTATTCAATATCGATTCAATTTCTGTGTTTCATCGTCAATGTGAATGTCCAATGGATACAGTAAATCTGCAGTGAAGCATCGGAATTTAATACTGCTGTCCCAGGAAAAGCTCAAGCACAAGCTATTAGAAAAGTTACTCCTCTAGTAAATAAGTCGGACATTTTGCTGTTTGTATTCAACATCGATGCCAAATTCTGTGTTTCATGGTTAATTTGAATGTCCAAGGGACACAATAACCCTGCAGTGGTGCATCGCAATCTATCACTACTGTCCCAGGAAAGGCTCAATACACAATCCGTTTGAAGAGTTACTCCTCTTGTAAATAAGTCGACATTTTGCCTTTCGTATTCAATGTCGATGCATTTTCTGTGTTTCATCGTCAATGTGAAGGTCCAAGGGATACAGTAAACCTGCAATGGTCCCATCGGAATCTGGTACTGCTGTCCCAGGAAAGGCTCAAAGCAGAAACTATTAGAAGTGTTGCTCCTCTTGTAAATAAGACGACATTTTGAAATTTGTATTCAATATCGAAGCAATTACTGTATTTCATCGTTAATTTGAGGGTCCAAGGGATACAGTAAACCTGCAGTGGTGCATCGGAATATTATACTGCTGTCCCAGGAAAGGCTCAAAGCACAAACTATTAGTAGAATTGCTCCTCTTGTAAATATGTCGAAATTTTGCATTTTGTATTCAATATCGATGCAATTTCTGTGTTTCATCGTCAATGTGAAGGTCCAATGGATACAGAGTATCTGCAGTGGTGCATCGGAATCTAATAATGCTGTCCCACGAACAGCCAAAGCACAGGCTATTAGAAAAGTTACTGGTCTTGTAAATAAGTCGACATTTTGCCGTTTGTATTCAACACCGATGCAATTTCTGTGTTTCATGGTTAATTTGAATGTCCAAGGGTCACAGTAAACTTGCAGTGGTGCATCAGAGTCTAATACTGCTGTCCCAGGAAAGGATCAAAGCACAAACCATTAGAACAGTTACTCCCTTTTGTAAATAAGTCGACATTTTGCCTTTTGTATTCAATATCTATGCAATATCAGTGTTTCATCGTCAATGTGAAGGTAAAAGGGATACAGTAAACCTGCAGTGGTGCATCGGAATCTATTACTACTGTCCCAGGAAAGGTTCAAAGCACAAACTGTTTGAAGAGTTAGTCCTCTTGTAAATAAGTCGATATTTTGCCTTTTGTAATCAATATCGATGCAGTTTCTGTGTTTTATCGTCATTGTGAAGGTCCAAGGAATACAGTAAACCTGCAGTGGTGCATCGGAATCTAAAACTGCAGTCCCAGGAAAGGCTCAAAGTACAAACTATTAGATGAGTTACTCCTCTTGTAAATAAGTCGACATTTTGCCTTTTGTATTCAATATCGATGCAATATCTAAGTTTCATCGTCAATGTGAAGGTCCATGGGATATAGTAAACCTGCAGTGGTGCATCGGAATCTAATACTGCTGTCCCAGGAAAATCTCAAAGTACAAACTATTAGAAGAGTTACTCCTCTTGTAAGTAAGTCGACATTTTGCCTTTTGTATTCAATATCGATGCAATTTCTGTATTTCATCGTCAATGTGAAGGTCCAAGGGATACAGTAAACCTGCGATGGTGAATCGGAATCTAATACTTCTGTCCCTGGAGAGGCTCAAACCACAACTCTCAGAAGCGTTAATCCACTTGTATATAAGTCGGCATTGTGCCTTTTGTATTCAATATCGATGCAATTTCTGGATTTCATCGTTAATTTGAAGGTCCAAGGGATACAGTAAACCTGCAGAGGTGCATCGGAATCTAATCCTGCTGCCCCAGGAACGGCTCATAGCACAAACTATTAGAAGAGTTACTCCTCTTGTAAATAATTCGGAATTTGGCCGTTTGTATTCAATATCGATGCAATTTCTGTGTTTCATCGTCAATGTGAAAGTCCAAGGGATACAGTAAACCTGCAATGGTGCATCGGAATCTAAAACTGCTGTCCCAGGAAAGACTTAAAGCACAACCTTTTAGAAGAGTTACTCCTCTTGTAAATAAGGCCACATTTTGCCTAATGTTTTCAATATCGATGCAATTTCTGTGTTTCATCGTCAACTTGAAGGTCCAAGGGATAGAGTAAACCTACAGTGGTCCATCGGAATATAATACTGCTGTCCAAGGAAAGGATCAAAGCACAATCTATTAGAAGAGGTACTCCTCTTGTAAATAAGTCGACATTTTGCCCTTTGTATTTAATATCGATGCAATTTCTGTGTTTCATCGTCTATGTGACGGTCCAAGGGATACGGTAAACCTGCAATGGTGCATCGGAATCTAATACTGCTGTCCCAGGAAAGGCTCAAAGCACAGACTATTAGAAGAGCTACTCCTCTTGAAATTAAGTCGACATTTTGCCTTTTGTATTCAATATCGATGCAATTTCTGTGTTTCATCGTCAATGTGAAGGTCCAAGGGATACAGTAAACCTGCAATTGTGCATCGGAATCTAATACTGCTGTCCCAGGGAAGGCTCAAAGCAGAAACTATTAGAAGAGTCACTCCTCTTGTAAATAAGTCGACATTTTGCCATTTGTATTCAATATCGAAGCATTTACTGTGTTTCATCGTTAATTTGAAGGTCCGAGGGATACAGTAAACCTGCAGCGGTGCATCGGAATCTAATACTGCTGTCCCAGGAAAGGCACAAAGCACAAACTCTTAGTAGAGTTACTCCTCTTGTAAATAAGTCGACATTTTGCCTTTTGTATTCAATATCGATGCAATTTCTGAGTTTCATCGTCAATGTGTAGATCCAAGGGATACAGTAAACCACCAATGGTTCATCGGAATTTAATACTGCTGTCCCAGTAAAGTCTCAAAGGACATACTCTTACAAGAGTTACTCCTCTTGTAAATAAATCGACATTTTGCCTTTTGTATTCAATTTCTATGCAATTTCTGTGTTTCATCGTCATCGTGAAGGTCCGAGGGATACAGTAAACCTGCAGTGGTGCATCGGAATCTAATACTGCAGTCCCAGGAAAAGCTCAAAGTACAAACTATTACAAGAGTTACTTCTTTTGTAAATAAGTTGACATTTTGCATTTTGTATTCAATATCGATGCAAATTCTGTGTTTCATCGTCAATGTGAAGGTCCAAGTGATACAGTAACCCTGCAATAGTTCATCGGAATCTAATACTGCTGTCCCAGGAAAGGTTCAAAGTACAAACTATTAGATGAGTTACTCCTCTTGTAAAAATATCGACTTTTTGCCTTATGTATTCAATATCGATGCAATTTCTGTGTTTCATCATTAACTTGAAGGTCCAAGGGATACAGCAAACATGCAGCGGTTTATCGGAATCTAATACTGCTCTCCCAAGAATGGCTCAAAGCACAAACTTTTGGACGAGTTACTATTCTTGTATATAAGTCGGCATTGCGCCTTTGAATTCAATATCGACGCAATTTCTGTGTTTCATCGTCAATGTGAAGGTCCACGGGATACAGTAAACCTGCAATGTTGCATTGGAATGTAATACTGGTGTCCCAGGAAAGGCTCAAAGCACAACTTATTAGATGAGTTACTGCTCTTGTAAATAAGTCGACATTTTGCCTTTTGAATTCAATATCGATGCAATATCTGTGTTTCCCTGTCCATGTGAAGGTCCAAGGGATACGTAAACCTGCAGTAGTGCATCGGATTCTAATACTGCTGTCCCAGGAATGACCAAAGCACAAACTATTTGAAGAGTTACTCCTCTTGTAAATAAGTCGACAATTTGCCTTTTGAATTCAATATCGATGTAATATCTGTGTTTCATCGTCAATGTGAAGGTCCAAGGGATACAGTAAACCAGCAATGGTGTATCGGAATCTAATACTGCTGTCCCAGGAAAGCCTCAAAGTACAAACTATTAGAAGAGTTACTCCACTTGTAAATAAGTCTACATTTTGCCTTTTGTATTCTATATCGATGCAATTTCTGTGTTTCATTGTCAATGTGAAGGTCCAACGCATACAGTAAAGCTGCAGTGGTGCATCGGAATCTAATACTGCTATCCCAGGAAAGGCTCAAAGTACAAACTATTAGAAGAGTTACTCCTCTTGTATATAAATCGACATTTTGCCTTTTGTATTCAATATCGATGCAATTTCTGTGTTTCATCGTCAATGTGAAGGTCTAAGGGATACAGTTAACCTGCAATGGTGCATCGGAATCTAATACAGCTGTCCCAGGAAAGGCTCAAAGCACAACCTATTAGAAGAGTTACTCTTCTTGTAAATGAGTCGACATTTTTCCTTTTGTAATTAATATCGATGCAATTTCTGTGTTTCATCGTCAAAGTGAAGGTCCACGGGATACAGTAAACCTGCTGTAGTGCATCGGAATCTAATACTGCTGTCTCAAGAAAGGCTAAAAGTGCAAACTATTAGAAGAGTTACTCCTTTTGTAAATAAGTCGACATTTTGCCTGTTGTATTAAATATGGATGCAATTTCTGTGTTTCATCGTCAATATTAAGCTCCAAGGGATACAGTAAACCTGCATTGGTGCATCCGAATCTAATACTTATGTCCCAGGAAAGACTGAAAGAACAAACTATTAGAAGATTTACTCCTCTTGTAAATAAGTCGTCATTTTGCCTTTTGTATTCAATATCGGATCAATTTCTGTATATCGTTGTCTATGTGAAGGTCCAAGGGATACAGTAAACCTGCAATGATGCATCGGAATCTAATACTGCCGTCCCAGGAAAGGCTCAAAGCACAAACAATTAGAAGAGTTACTCCTCATGTAAATAAGTTGATATTTTGCCTTTTGTATTCAATATCGATGCAATTTCTGAGTTTCTTCGTCAATGTGAAGGTTCAAGGGGTACAGTAAACCTGCATTGGTGCATCGGAATCTAATACTGCTGTCCCTGTAAAGGCTCAAAGCACGAACTTTTGGAAGAGTTACTCCTCTTGTAAATAAGTCGACATTTTGCCATCTGTATTCAATATCGATGCAATGTCTGTGTTTCATCGTCAATGTGAAGGTCCAAGGGATACGGTAAACTTGCGTTGGTGCATCGGAATCTAATACTGCTGTCCGAGGAAAGGTTCAAAGCTCAAACTATTAGAAGTGTTACTGCTCTTGTAAATAAGTCGACATTTTGCTTTTGTATTCAATATCGATGCAATATCTGTGTATCATCATCAATGTGAAGGTCCAAGGGATACAGTAAACCTGCAGTGGTGCTTCGGAATCTAATACTGCTGTCCCAGTAAGGTCTCAAAGCACAAACTATTGGAAGAGTTACTCCTCTTGAAAATAGCTGACATTTTGCCTTTTGTATTCAATATCGATGCAATTCCTGTGTTTCATCGTCAATGTGAAGTCCAAGGTATACGGTAAACCTGCAGTGGTGCATTGGAATCTAATACTGCTGTCCCAGGAGAGGCACAAACTACAACTCTCAGATGCGTTACTCCACTTGTATATAAGTCGGCATTGTGCCTTTTGTATATACTCCCGATGCAATTTCTGTAATTCATCGTTAATTTGAAGGTCCAAGCGATACAGTAAACATGCAACTGAGCATCGGAATCTAATACTGCTCTCCCAGGAAAGGCTCAAAGCACAAACTATTAGAGGAGTTTCTCTTCATGTATATAATTCGGCAATGAGACTTTTGTATTCAATATCGATGCAATTTTAGAGTTTCATCGTCAATGTTAAGGTCCAAGGGATACAGTAAACCTGCTGTAGTGCATCCGAATCTAATACTGCTGTCCCAGGAAAGGCTCAAAACACATACTATTAGAAGAGTTATTCCTCTGTAATTAAGTAGACATTTTGACTTTTGTATTCACTATCGATTCAATTTCTGTGTTTCATTGTCAATGCGAAGGTCCAAGGGATACAGTCAGCCTGTAGTGGTGCATCGGAATCTAATACTGCTATCCCAGGAAAGGCTCAAAGCACAAACTATTAGAAGAGTTTCTCATCTTGTAAATAAGTCGACATTTTGCCTTTTGTATTCAATATCGGATAAATTTCTGTGTTTCATCGTCAATGTGAAGGTCCAAGGGATACAGTAAACCTGCAATGGTGCATCGGAATCTAATACTGCTTTCCCAGGAAAGGCTCAAAGCACAACATATTAGAAGAGTTACTCCTCTTGTAAATAAGTCGACATTTTGTATTTTGTATCAATATCGATTCAATTTCTCTGTTTTATCGTCAATGTGAAGGTATGAGGGACACAGTAAATTTGCAATGGTGCATCGAAATCTAATACTGCTGTCCCAGGAAAGGCTCAAAGCACAAACTATTAGAAGAGTTACTCCTCTTGTAAATAAGTCGACATTTTGCTCTTGTATTCTATATCGATGCAATTTCTGTGCTTCATTATTAATTTGAAAGTATAAGGGATACAGTAAACCTGCAGTGGTGCATCGGAATCTAATACTGCTGTCCCAGGAAAGGCTCAAAGCACAAACCATTAGAAGAGTTACTCCTCTTGTAAATAAGTCGACATTTTGCGCTTTGTAATCAATATCGATGCAATTTCTGTGTTTCATTGTCAATGTGAAGGTCCACGGGTTACAGTAAACCTGCGATGCTGCATCGGAATCTAATACAGCTCTCCCAGGAAAGCATCAAAGCACAAACTATTAGAAGAGTTACTAATCTTGTAAATGAGTCGACATTTTGCCTTTGGTATTCAATATCGATGCAATTTCTGTTTTTCATCGTCAATGTGAAGATCCAAGGGGTACGGTACAACTGCAGTGGTGCATCGGAATCTAATACCGCTGTCCCAGGAAAGGCTCAAAGCACAAACTATTAGAAGAGTTACTCCTCTTGTAAATAAGTCGACATTTTGCCTTTTGTATTCAATATCGATGCAATTTCTGTGTTTCATTGTCAATGTGAAGGTAAAAGTGATACGTAAACCTGCAGTGGTGCATCGGATTCTAATACTGCTGTCCTAGGAATGGCTCAAAGCACAAACTATTAGAAGATTTACCCCTCGTGTGAATAAGTCGACATTTTGCCTTTTGTATTCAATATCGATGCAATTTTTGTGTTTCATCGTCAATGTGAAGGTCAAGGGATACAGTAAACCTGTAGTGGTGCATCGGAATTTTATACTGCTGTCCCAGGAAAGGCTCAAAACACAAACAATTAGAAGAGTTACTCCTCGGTAATTAAGTCGACATTTTGCCTTTTGTATTCAATATCGGATCAATTTCTGTGTTTCATCGTCATTGTGAAGGTTCCAAGTTATACAGTTAACCCGCAATGGTGCATCGGAATGTAATACTGCTGTCCCAGGAAAGGCTCAAAGGACAAACTACTAGAAGAGTTACTCCTCTTGTAAATAATTCGACATTTTGTCTTTTGTATCAATATCGATGCAATTTCTGTGTTTCATCGTCAATGTGAAGTTCCATAGAATACAGTAAACCTGCAGTGATGCATTGGAATCTAATACTGCTGTCCCAGGAAATGCTCAAAGCACAAACTATTAGAAGAGTTAGTCCTCTTGTAAATAACTCGACATTTTGCCTTTTGTGTTCAATATCGATGCAATTTCTGTGATTCATCGTCAATGTGATGGGTCCAAGGGATACAGTAAACCTTCAATGGTGCATTGGAATCTAATACTGCTGTCCCAGGAAAGGCTCAAAGAACAAACTAATAGAAGAGTTAATCTTCTTGTATATAATTCGGAACTGAGCCTTTTGCATTCAATATCGTTGCAAATTCTGTGTTTATTCGTCAATGTGAAGGTCCCAGGGATACGGTAAGCCTGCAGTGGTGCATCGGAATCTAATACCGCTGTCCCAGGGGAGGCCCAAACCACAACTCTCAGAAGGGTTACTCCACTTGTATATAAGTCGGCATTGTGCCTTTTCTATCCACTCCCGAAGCAACTTCTGTGTTTCATCGTTAATTTGAAGGTCCAAGGGATACAGTAAACATGCAATGGTGCATCGGAATCTAATACTGCTATCACAGGAAAGCCTCAAAGTACAAACTATTAGAGGAGTTACTAATCTTGTAAATGTGTCGACATTTTGCCTTTGGTATTCAATATCGATGCAATTTCTGTGTTTCATCGTCAATGTGAAGGCCCAAGGGATATGTAAACCTGCAGTGGTGCATCGGATTCTATTACTGCTGTCCCAGGAAAGGCTCAAAGCACAAACTATTAGGAGAGTTGATCCTCTTGTAAATAAGTCGACATTTTGCCTTTTGTATTCAATATCGATGCAATTTCTGTGTTTCATTGTCAATGTGAAGGTCCAAGGGATACGTAAACCAGCAGTGGTGCATCGGATTCTAATACTGCGGTCCCAGGAATGGCTCAAAGCACAAACTATTTGATGAGTTACTCCTCTTGTAAATAAGTCGACAATTTGCCTTTTGAATTCAATATCGATGTAATATCTGTGTTTCATCGTCAATGTGAATGTCCAAGGGATACAGTAAACCTGCAATGGTGTATCGGAATATAATACTGCTGTCCCAGGAAAGCCTCAAAGTACAAAGTATTAGAAGAGTTACTCCACTTGTAAATATGTCGACATTTTGCCTTTTGTATTCAATATCGATGCAATTTCTGTGTTTCATTGTCAATGTGAAGGTCCAACGCATACAGTAAACCTGCAGTGGTACATCGGAATCTAATACTGCTATCCCAGGAAGGCTCAAAGTACAAACAATTAGAAGATCTACCCGTCGTGTAAATAAGTCGACATTTTGCCTTTTGTATTCAATATCGATGCAATTTCTGTGTTTCAACGTTAATGTGAAAGTCCATGGGATACAGTAAACTTGCAATGGTGCTTCTGAATCTAATTCTGCTGTCCCAGGAAAGGCTCAAAGTACAAACTATTAGAAGCGTTACTCCTTTTGTAAATAAGTCGACATTTGGCCTTTTGTATTCAATATGGATGCAATTTCTGTGTTTCATCGTCAATATCAAGCTCCAAGGGATACAGTAAACCTGCATTGGTGCATCCGAATCTAATACTAATGTCCCAGGAAAGACTGAAAGAACAAACTATTAGAAGAGTTATTCCTCTTGTAAATAAGTCGACATTTTGCCATCTGTATTGAATATCGATGCAATTTCTGTATATCGTTGTCTATGTGAAGGTCCAAGGGATACAGTAAACCTGCAATGATGCATCGGAATCTAATACTGCTGTTCCTGTAAAGGCTCAAAGCACGAACTTTTGGAAGAGTTACTCCTCTTGTAAATAAGTCGACATTTTGCCATCTGTATTGAATATCGATGCAATTTCTGTGTTTCATCGTCAATGTGATGGTCCAAGGGATACAGTAAACCTGCATTGGTGCATCGGAATTTAGTACTGCTGTCCCAGGATAGGCTTAAAGAATATCCTATTAGAAGAGTTACTCCTCTTGTAAATAAGTCGACATTTTGCCATTTGTTTTCAATATCGATTCAATTTCTGTGTTTCATCGTCAACGTGAAGGTCCACGGGATGCAGTAAAACTGCAGTAGTGCATCGGAATCTAATACTGCTGTCCCAGGAAAGGCTCAAAGTACAAACTATTGGAAGAGTTACTCCTCTTGAAAATAGCTGACATTTTGCCTTTTGTATTCAATATCGATGCAATTCCTGTGTTTCATCGTCAATGTGAAGTCCAAGGTATACGGTAAACCTGCAGTGGTGCATTGGAATCTAATACTGCTGTCCCAGGAGAGGCGCAAACTACAACTCTCAGATGCGTTACTCCACTTGTATATAAGTCGGCATTGTGCCTTTTGTATATACTCCCGATGCAATTTCTGTAATTCATCGTTAATTTGAAGGTCCAAGCGATACAGTAAACATGCAACTGAGCATTGGAATCTAATACTGCTCTCCCAGGAAAGGCTCAAAGCACAAACTATTAGAGGAGTTTCTCTTCATGTATATAATTCGGCATTGAGACTTTTGTATTCAATATCGATGCAATTTTAGAGTTTCATCGTCAATGTTAAGGTCCAAGATATACAGTAAACCTGCTGTAGTGCATCCGAATCTAATACTGCTGTCCCAGGAAAGGCTCAAAACACATACTATTAGAAGAGTTATTCCTCTGTAATTAAGTAGACATTTTGCCTTTTGTATTCACTATCGATTCAATTTCTGTGTTTCATTGTCAATGCGAAGGTCCAAGGGATACAGTCAGCCTGTAGTGGTGCATCGGAATCTAATACTGCTATCCCAGGAAAGGCTCAAAGCACAAACTATTAGAAGAGTTTCTCATCTTGTA
>NW_025727759.1:1880603-1902784 GCF_021461385.2 Schistocerca piceifrons
CAGGAGAGGCTCAACCACAACACTCAGAAGGGTTACTCCACTTGTATATAAGACGGCATTGTGGCTTTTGTATACACTCCCTATGCAATATCCGTGTTTCACCGTTAATTTGAAGGTCCAAGGGATACAGTAAACATGTAGTGGTGCATCGGAATCTAATACTGCTCTCCCTGGAAAGGCTCTAAGCACAAACTATTAGAAGAGTTACTCTTTATGTATATAAGTCGGCATTGCACCTTTTGTATTCAATATCGATGCAACTTCTGTGTATGATCGTCAATGTGAAGGTCCAAGGGATACAGTAAAAATGCAGTGGTGCATCGTAATCTAATACTGCTGTCCCACGAAAGGCTCAAAGCTCAAACTATTAGCAGAGTTACTGCCCTTGTAAATAAGTCGACATTTTTCTTTTGTATTCAATATCGGATCAATTTTTGTGTTTCATCGTCAATGTGAAGGTCCAAGGGATACCGTAAACCTGCAATGGTGCATTGGAATCTAATACTGCAGTAACAGGAAAGGCTCAAAGCACAAACTATTAGAAGAGTTACTCCTCTTGTAAATAAGTTGATATTTTGCCTTTTGTATCAAATATCGATGCGATTTCTGTGTTTCATCGTCAATGTGAAGGACCAAGGGATACAGTAAATCTGCAGTGGTGCATCGGAATCTAATGCTTCTGTCCCAGGAATGGCTCAAAGTAAAAACAATTAGAAGAGTTACTCCTCTTGTAAATAAGTCGACATTTTGCCGTTTTGTATTCAATATCGGATCAATTTCTGTGTTTCATCGTCAATGTGAAGGTCCAAGGGATACGGTAAACCTGCTGTGGTGCATCAGAATTTAAACTGCTGTCCCAGGAGAGGTTCAAAACACAACACTCAGAAGGGTTACTCCACTTGTATATAAGACGGCATTGTGCCTTTTGTATACACTCCCTATGCAATATCCGTGTTTCATCGTTAATTTGAAGGTCCAAGGGATACAGTAAACATGCAGTGGTGCATCGTAATCTGATACTGGTCTCCCAGGAAAGGCTCAAAGCAAAAACTATTAGAAGAGTTACACATCTGGTGAATAAGTCGACATTTTGCCTTTTGTATTCAATATCGGATAAATTTTTATGTTTCATCGTCAATGTGAAGGGCCAAGGGATACATTAAACCTGCAATGGTGCATCGGAATCTAATACTGCCGTCCCAGGAGGGACTTAAAGCACAAACTATTAGAGAAGTTACTCCTCTTGTAAATAAGTTGATATTTTGCATTTTGTATTCAATATCGATGCAATTTCTGTGTTTCATCGTCAATGTGAAGGTCCAAGGGATACGGTAAACCTGCAGTGGTGCATTGGAAATCTAATGCTGCTGTCCCAGGACAGTCTCAAACTACAACTCTCAGAAGCGTTACTCCACTTGTATATAAGTCGGCATTGTGCCTTTTGTATACACTCCCGGTGCAATTTCTGTAATTCATCGTTAATTTGAAGGTCCAGGGGATACAGTAACCATGCAATGGTGCATCGGAATCTAATACTGCTCTCCCAGGAAAAGCTCAAAGCAAAAACTATTAGAAGAGTTACACATCTTGTAAATAAGTCGACATTTTAGCTTTTGTATTCAATATCGACGCAATTTCTGTGTTTCATCGTCAATGTGAAGGTTTAATCGATACAGTAAACCTGCAGTGGTGCATCGGAATCTAGTACTGCTGTCCCAAGAGGGGCTCAAACCGCAACTCTCAAAAGGGATTCTCCTCTTGTATATAAGTCGGCATTGTGACTTTTGTATACACTCCCGATGCAATTTCTGTGTTTCATCTTCAATGTGAAGTTCCAAGGGATAAAGTAAACCTGCAGTGGTGCATCGGACCTAATACTGCTGTCCCAGTAAAGGCTCACAGCACGAACTATTGGAAGAGTTACTGCACTTGTAAATAAGTAGACATTTTGCCTTTTGTATTCAATATCGATGCAATTTCTGTGTTTCATCGTCAATGTGATGGTCCAAGGGATACAGTAAACCTGCATTGTTGAATCGGAATCTAATACTGCTGTCCCAGGGAAGGCTCAAAGCTCAAACTGTTAGCAGAGTTACTGCTCTTGTAAATAATTCGACATTTTGCTTTTGTATTCAATATCGATGCAATTTCTGTGTTTCATCGTCAATGTGAAGGTCCAAGGGATACAGTAAGCCTGCAGTGGTGCATTGGAATCTAATGCTGCTGTCCCAGGAGAGGCTCAAACTACAACTCTCAGAAGCGTTACTCCACTTGTATATAAGTCGGTATTGTGCCTTTTGTATACACTCCCGATGCAATTTCTGTAATTCATCGGTAATTTCAAGGTCCAAGAGATACAGTAAACATGCAATGGTGCATCGGAATCGAATACTGCTCTCCCAGGAAATACTCAAAGCACAAACTATTAGAAGAGTTACTCCTCTCGTAAATAAGTCGACATTTTGCCTTTTGGATTCAATACCGATGCAATTTCTGTGTTTCACCGCCAATGTGAAGGTCCAAGGGATACAGTAAATCTGCAGTGGTGCATCGGAATCTAACGCTGCTGTCCCAGTAAGCGCTCAAAGTGAAAACTATTGGAAGAGTTACCCCTCTTGTAAATAAGTCGACATTTTGCCATTTGTATTCAATATCGGATCAATTTCTGCGTTTCATCGTCAATGTGAAGGTCCAAGGGGGTACGGTTAATCTGCAGTGGAGCATCAGAATGTAATACTGCTGTCCCAGGAGAGGCTCAAACCACAACACTCAGAAGGGTTACTCCACTTGTATATAAGACGGCATTGTGCCTTTTGTATACACTCCCTCTGCAATATCCGTGTTTCATCGTTAATTTGAAGGTCCAAGGGATACAGTAAGCCTGCATTGGTGCATCGGAATCTAATACTGCTGTCCGAGGATAGGCTCAAGGCTCTAACTATTAGAAGAGTTACTGCTCTTGTAAATAAGCCGACATTTTGCTTTTGTATTCAATATCGAAGCAATTTCTGTGTATCATCGTCAATGTGAAGGTCCAAGGGATACAGTAAACCTGCAGTCGTGCATCGGAATCTAATACTGCTGTCCCAGTAAAGGCTCAAAGCACATACTATTAGAAGAGTAACACCTCTTGTAAATAAGCCGAGATTTTGCCTTTTGTATTCATTATCGATGCAATTTCTGTGTTTCATCTTCAATGTGAAGGTCGAAGGGATACAGTAAATCTGCAGTGTTGCATCGGAACCTAATGCTGCTGTCCCAGGAATGGCTCAAAGTAGAAACTATTAGAAGATTTACTCCTCTTGTAAATAAGTCGACATTTTGCCATTTGTATTCAATACCGGATCAATTTCTGTGTTTCATCGTCAATGTGAAGGTCCAAATGATACGGTAAACCTGCAGTGGTGCATCAGAATCTAAAACTGCTGTCCCAGGAGAGGCTCAAACCACAACACTCAGAAGGGTTACTCCACTTGTATATAAGACTGCATTGTGGCTTTTATATACACCCCCAATGCAATATCCGTGTTTCATCGTTAATTTGAAGGTCCAAGGGATACAGTAAACATGCAGTGGTGCATCGGAATCTAATACTGCTCTCCCAGGAAAGGCTCAAAGCACAAACTATTAGAAGAATTACTCTTTATGTATATAAGTCGGCATTGCGCCGTTTCTATTCAATATCGATGCAACTTCTGTGTATCAACGTCAATGTGAAGGTCCAAGGGATACAGTAAACGTGCAGTGGTGCATCGGAATCTAATACTGCTGTCCCAGGAAAGGCTCAAATCAAAAACTATTAGAAGAGTTACTGCTCTTGTAAATATGTCGACATATTGTATTTTGTATTCAATATCGATGCAATTACTGTGTTTCATCGTCAATGTGAAGGTTCAACGGATACAGTAAACCTACAGTGGTGCATCGGAATCTAATACTGCTGTCCCAGTAAAGGCTCAAAGCACAAACTATTAGAAGAGTAACACCTCTTGTAAATAAGCCGACATTTTGCCTTTTGTATTCATTGTCGATGCAATTTCTGTGTTTCATCGTCAATGTGATGGTCCAAGGGTTACGGTAAACCTGTAGTGGTGCATCGGAATCTAATACTGCTGTCCCAGGGGAGGTTCAAACCACAACTCTCAGAAGCGTACACCACTTGTGTATAAGTCGGCATTGTGCCTTTTGTATACACTCCCGATGCAATTTCTGTGTTAATTTGAAGGTCCAAATAATACAGTAAATATGCAATGGTGCATCGGAATATAATACTGGTGTCCCAGGAAAGGCTCAAAGCTCAAACTATTAGAAGAGTTACTCTTCATGGATATAAGTCGGCATTGCGCCTTTTGTATTCAATATCGATGCTATTTCTGAGTTTCATCGTCAATGTGAAGGTCCAAGGGATACAGTAAACCTGTAGCGGTGCATCGGAATCTAATACTGATGTCTCAGGAAAGGCTCGAAGCACAAACTATTAGAAGAGTTACTCCTCTTGTAAATATGTCGACATTTTGCCTTTTGTATTCTATACCGATGCAATTCCTGTGTTTCATCGTATATGTGAGGGTACAAGGGATACAGTAAATCTGCAGTGGTGCATCGGAATCTAATGCTGCTGTCCCAGTTACGGCTCAAAGTAAAAACTATTAGAAGAGTTACTCCTCTTGTAAATAAGTCGTGATTTTGCCATTTGTATTCAATATCGGATCAATTTCTTTGTTTCATCGTCAATGTGAAGGTCCAAGGGATACGGTAAACCAGCAGTGGTGCATCAGAATCTAATACTGCTGTCCCAGGAGAGGCTCAAACCACAACACTCAGAAGGGTTACTCCACTTGTACATAAGACGGCATTGTGGCTTTTGTATACACTCCCTATGCAATATCCGTTTTTCATCGTTAATTTGAAGTTCCAAGGGATACAGTAAACATGCAGTGGTGCATCGGAATCTAATACTGCTCTCCCTGGAAAGGCTCTAAGCACAAACTATTAGAAGAGTTACTCTTCATGTGTATAAGTCGGCATTGCGCCTTTTGTATTCAATATCGATGCAACTTGTGTGTATGATCGTCAATGTGAAGGTTCAAGGGATACAGTAAACCTGCAGTGGTTCATCGGAATCTAATACTGCAGTCCCAGGAGAGGCTCAAAGCACAAACTATTAGAAGAGTTACTCCTCTTGTAAATAAGATGATATTTTGCCTTTTGTATTCAATGTCGATGCGATTTCTGTGTTTCATCGTCAATGTGGAGGTCCAAGGGATACAGTAAACCTGCAGTGGTGCATCGGAATCTAATACTGCTGTCCCAGTAAAGGCTCAAAGCACGAACTATTGGAAGAGTTACTCCACTTGTAAATAAGTCGACATTTTGCCTTCTGTATTCAATAACGAAGCAATTTCTGTGTTTCATCGTCAATGTGAATGTCCAAGGGATGCAGTAAACCTGCATTGGTGCATCGGAATCTAATACAGCTGTCACAGGAAAGGCTCAAAGCTCAAACTATTAGCAGAGTTACTGCTCTTGTAAATAAGTGGTCATTTTGCTTTTGTATTCAATATCGATGCAATTTCTGCGTTTCATCGTCAATGTGACGGTCCAAGGGATACGGTAAACCTGCAGTGGTGCATTGGAATCTAATGCTGCTGTCCCAGGAGAGGCTCAAACTACAACTCTCAGAAGCGTTACTCCACTTGTATATAAGTCGGCATTGTGCCTTCTGTATACACTCCCGATGCAATTTCTGTAATTCATCGTTAATTTGAATGTCCAGGGGATACAGTAAACATGCAATGGTGCATCGGAATCTAATACTGCACTCCTAGGAAACGCTCATAACACAAACTATTGGAAGAGTTACTCCTCTTGTAAATAAGTCGACATTTTGCCTTTTGTATTCAATATCGGATCAATTTTTGTGTTTCATCGTCAATGTGAAGGTCCAAGGGATACAGTAAACCTGCAGTGGTGCATCGGAATCTAATACTGATGTCCCAGGAAAGGCTCAGAGCACAAACTATTAGAAGAGTTACAAATTTTGTAAATAAGTCGACATTTTGCCATTTGTATTCAATACCGGGTCAATTTCTGTGTTTCATCGTCAATGTGAAGGTCCAAGGGATACGGAAAACCTGCAGTGGTGCATCAGAATCTAAAACTGCTGTCCCAGGAGAGGCTCAAACCACAACACTCAGAAGGGTTACTCCACTTGTATATAAAACTGCATTGTGGGTTTTGTATACACTCCCTATATAATATCCGTGTTTCATCGTTAATTTGAAGGTCCAAGGGATACAGTAAACATGCAGTGGTGCATCGGAACCTAATACTGCTCTCCCAGGAAAGGCTCAAAGCACAAACTATAAGAAGAGTTACTCTTTATGTATATAAGTCGACATTGCGCCGTTTGTATTCAGTATCGATGTAACTTCTGTGTATCATCGTCAATGTGAAGGTCCAAGGGATACAGTAAACCTGCAGTGGTGCATCGGAATCTAATACTGCTGTCCCAGGAAAGGCTCAAAGCAAAAATTATTAGAAGAGTTACTGCTCTTGTAAATATGTCGACATATTGTATTTGGTATTCAATATCGATGCGATTACTGTATTTCAACGTCAATGTGAAGGTCCAAGGGATACAGTAAACCTGCAGTGGTTGCATCGGAATCTAATACTGCTCTCCCAGGAAAGGCTCAAAGCACAAACTATAAGAAGAGTTACTCTTTATGTATATAAGTCGACATTGCGCCGTTTGTATTCAGTATCGATGTAACTTCTGTGTATCATCGTCAATGTGAAGGTCCAAGGGATACGGTAAACCTGCAGTGGTGCATCGGAATCTAATACTGCTGTCCCAGCGGAGACTCAAACCACAACTCTCAGAAGCGTACTCCACTTGTGTATAAGTCGGCATTGTGCCTTTTGTATACACTCCCGATGCAATTTCTGTGTTAATTTGAAGGTCCAAGGGATACAGTAAACCTGCAGTGGTGCATCGGAATCTAAAACTGCAGTCCCAGGAAAGGCTCAAAGTACAATCTATTAGAAGAGTTACACCTCTTGTAAATAAGTCGACATTTTGCCTTTTCTATTCAATATCGATGCAATATCTGTGTTTCATCGACAATGTGAAGGTCCATGGGATATAGTAACCCTGCAGCGGTGCATTGGAATCTAATACTGCTGTCCCAGTAAAATCTCAAAGTACAAACTATTAGAAGAGTTACTCCTCTTGTAAGTAAGTCGACATTTTGCCTTTTGTATTCAATATCGATGCAATTTCTGTGTTTCATCGTCAATGTGAAAGTCCAAGGGATACAGTAAACCTGCAATGGTGCATCGGAATCTAATACTGCTGTCCCAGGAAAGGCTCAAAGCACAGACTATTAGAAGAGCTACTCCTCTTGAAATTAAGTCGACATTTTGCCTTTTGTATTCAATATCAATGCAATTTCTGTGTTTCATCGTCAATGTGAAGGTCCGAGGGATACAGTAAACCTGCAGCGGTGCATCGGAATCTAATACTGCTGTCCCAGGAAAGGCTCAAAGCACAAACTCTTAGTAGAGTTACTCCTCTTGTAAATAAGTCAACATTTTGCCTTTTGTAATCAATATCGATGCAATTTCTGAGTTTCATCGTCAATGTGAAGGTCCAAGGGATACAGTAAACCACCAATGGTTCATCGGAATTTAATACTGCTGTCCCAGTAAAGGCTCAAAGGACATACTATTAGAAGAGTTACTCCTCTTGTAAATAAATCGACATTTTGCCATTTGTATTCAATTTCGATGCAATTTCTGTGTTTCATCGTCATCGTGAAGGTCCGAGGGATACAGTAAACCTGCAGTGGTGCATCGGAATCTAATACTGCTGTCCCAGGAAAGGCTCAAAGCACAGACTATTAGAAGAGCTACTCCTCTTGAAATTAAGTCGACATTTTGCCTTTTGTATTCAATATCGATGCAATTCCTGTGTTTCATCGTCAAGGTGAAGGTCCGAGGGATACAGTAAACCTGCAGCGGTGCATCGGAATCTAATACTGCAGTCCCAGGAAAAGCTCAAAGTACAAACTATTAGGAGAGTTACTCCTCTTGTAAATAAGTCGACATTTTGCCTTTTGTATTCAATATCGATGCAATTTCTGTGTTTCATCGTTAACTTGAAGGTCCATGGGATACAGCAAACATGCAGTGGTTTATCGGAATGTAATACTGCTCTCCCAAGAATGGCTCAAAGCACAAACTATTGGAAGAGTGACTATTCTTGTATATAAGTCGGCATTGCGCCTTTTGTATTCAATATCGACGCAATTTCTGTGTTTCATCGTCAATGTGAAGGTCCAAGGGATAGAGTAAACCTGCAATGTTGCATTGGAAAGTAATACTGCTGTCCCAAGAAAGGCTCAAAGCACAACTTATTAGAAGAGTTACTCCTCTTGTAAATAAGTCGACATTTTGCCTTTTGTCTTCAATATCGGTGAAATTTCAGTTTTTCATCGTCAATGTGAAGGTCAAAGGGATACAGTAAATCTGCAATGGTGCATCGGAATCTAATACTGCTGTCCTAGGAAAGGCTCAAAGCACAAACTGTTAGAAGAGTTACTCCTGTTGTAAATAATTCGACATTTTGTCTTTTGAATCTATATCGATGCAATTTCTGTCTTTCTTCGTCAATGTGAAGTACCAAGGGATACAGTAAACCTTCATTGGTGCATCGGATTCTAAAACTGCTGTCCCAGGAAAGGCTCAAGGTACAAAATATTAGAAGAGTTACTCCCCTTGTAAATAAGTCGACACTTTGCCATTTGTAATCATTATCGATGCAATATCTGTGTTTCATCGTCAATGCGAAGGTCCAAGGGATACAGTAAACCTGCAATGGTGCATCGGAATGTAATACTACTGTCCCAGGAAAGGTTCAAAGTACAAACTATTATACGAGTTACTCCTCTTGTAAATAAGCCGACATTTTGCATTTTGTATTCAACATCGATGCAATTTCTGTGTTTCATCGACAATGTGAAGGACCAAGGCATACAGTAAACCTTCAATGGTTCATCGGAATCTAATACTGCTGTCCAGGAAAGGCTCAAAGCACATACTAATAGGAGAGCTACTCCTCTTGTAAATAAATCGACATTTTGCTTTTTGTATTCAATATCGATACAATTTCTGTGTTTCATCGTCATTGTGATGGTCCAAGGGATACAGTAAACCTGCAGTGGTGCATCGGAATCTAATACTGCAGTCCCAGGAAAGGCTCAAAGTACAAACTATTAGAAGAGTTGCTCCTCTTGTAAAGAAGTCGACATTTTGCCTTTTGTATTCAATATCGATGCAATTTCTGTGTTTCATCGTCAATGTGACGGTCCAAGGGATACAGTGAACCGGCAATGGTGCATCGGAATCTAATACTGCTGTCCCAGGAAAGGCTCAAAGCAGAAACTATTAGAAGAGTTACTCCTCTTGTAAATAAGTCGATATTTTGCCATTTGTATTCAATATCGAAGCAATTACTGTGTTTCATCTTTAATTTAAGGTCCGAGCGATACAGTAAAAATGCAGCGGCGCATCGGAATCTAATACTGCTGTCCCAGGAAGGGCTCAAAGCACAAATTATTAGTAGAGTTACTCCTCTTGTAAATAAGTCGACATTTTGCCTTTTGTATTCAATATCGATGCAATTTCTGTGTTTCATCGTCAATGTGAAGATCCAAGGGATACAGTAAACCACCAATGGTTCATCGGAATCTAATACTGCTGTCCCAGGAGAGGCTCAAAGGACATACTATTAGAAGAGTTACTCCTCTTGTAAATAAATCGACATTTAGCATTTTGTATTCAATTTCGAAGTAATTTCTGTGTTTCATCGTCATTGTGAAGGTACGAGGGATACAGTAAATCTGCAGTGGTACATCAGAATCTAATACTGCAGTCCCAGGAAAAGCTCAAAGTACAAACTATTAGAAGAGTTACTCCTCTTGTAAATAAGTCGACATTTTGCGTTTTGTATTCAATATCGATGCAATTTCTGTGTTTCATCGTCAATTTGAAGGTCCAAGGAATACAGTTAACATGCAATGGTGCATCGGAATTTACTACTGCTGTCCCAGGAAAGGCTTAAAGCACAAATTTTTAGAAGAGTTACTCCTCTTGTAAATAAGTCGACATTTTGCATTTTGTATTCAATATCGATGCAATTTCTGTGTTTCATCGTCAATGTGAAGGTCCAAGTGATACAGTAACCCTGCAATAGTTCATCGGAATCTAATACTGCTGTCCCAGGAAAGGTTCCTAGTACAAACTATTAGATGCGTTACTCCTCTTGTAAACATATCGACTTTTTGCCTTTTGTATTCAATATCGATGCAATTTCTGTGTTTCATCGTTAACTTGAAGGTCCATGGGATACAGCAAACATGCAGTGGTTTATCGGAATCTAATACTGCTCTCCCAAGAATGGCTCAAAGCACATACTATTGGAAGAATTACTCCTCTTGTAAATAATTCGACCTTTTGTCTTTTGAATCTATATCGATTCAATTTCTGTCTTTCTTCGTCAATGTGAAGTTCAAAGGGATACAGTAAACCTGTAGTGGTGCATTGGAATCTAATACTGCTGTCCCAAAAAAAGGATCAAAGTACAAACTATTAGAAGAGTTTCTCCCCTTGTAAATAAGTCGACACTTTGCCTTTTGTAATCATTATCGATGCAATATCTGTGTTTCATCGTCAATGTGAAGGTCCAAGGGATACAGTAAACCTGCAATGGTGCATCGGAATGCAATACTACTGTCCCAGGAAAGGTTCAAAGTACTAACTATTATAAGAGTTACTCCTCTTGTAAATAAGCCGACATTTTGCATTTTGTATTCAACATCGATGCAATTTCTGAGTTTCATCGACAATGTGAAGGTCCAAGGCATACAGTAAACCTTCAATGGTTCATCGGAATCTAATACTGCTGTCCAGGAAAGGCTCAAAGCACACACTAATAGGAGAGCTACTCCTCTTGTAAATAAATCGACATTTTGCCTTTTGTATTCAATATCGATACAATTTCTGTGTTTCATCGTCATTGTGAAGGTCCAAGGGATACAGTAAACCTGCATTGGTGCACGGAATCTAATACTGCAGTCCCAGGAAAGGCACAAAGTACAAACTATTAGAAGAGTTACTCCTCTTGTAAAGAAGTCGACATTTTGCCTTTTGTACTCAATATCGATGCAATTTCTGTGTTTCATCGTCAATGTGACGGTCCAAGGGATATAGTGAACCGGCAATGGTGCATCGGAATCTAATACTGCTGTCCCAGGAAAGGCTCAAAGCAGAAACTATTAGAAGAGTTACTCCTCTTGTAAATAAGTCGACATTTTGCCATTTGTATTCAATATCGGAGCAATTACTGTGTTTCATCTTTAATTTGAATGTCCGAGCGATACAGTAAACCTGCAGCGGCGCATCGGAATCTAATACTGCTGTCCCAGGAAAGGCTCAAAGCACAAACTATTAGTAGAGTTACTCCTCTTGTAAATAAGTCGACATTTTGCCTTTTGTATTCAATATCGATGCAATTTCTGTGTTTCATCGTCAATATGAAGATCCAAGGAATACAGTTAACCTGCAATGGTGCATCAGAATCTACTACTGCTGTGCCAGGAAAGGCTTAAAGCACAAATTATTAGAAGAGTTACTCCTCTTGTAAATAAGTCGACATTTTGCATTTTGTATTCAATATCGATGCAATTTCTGTGTTACATCGCAATGTGAAGGTCCAAGTGATACAGTAACCCTGCAATAGTTCATCGGAATCTAATACTGCTGTCCCAGGAAAGGCTCCTAGTACAAACTATTAGATGCGTTACTCCTCTTGTAAACATAATGACTTTTTGCCTTTTGTATTCAATATCGATGCAATTTCTGTGTTTCATCGTTAACTTGAAGGTCCATGGGATACAGCAAACATGCAGTGGTTTATCGGAATCTAATACTGCTCTCCCAAGAATGGCTCAAAGCACATACTATTGAAAGAGTTACTCCTCTTGTAAATAATTCGACATTTTGTCTTTTGAATCTATATCGATTCAATTTCTGTCTTTCTTCGTCAATGTGAAGTTCCAAGGGATACAGTAAACCTGTAGTGGTGCATTGGAATCTAATACTGCTGTCCCAAAAAAAGGATCAAAGTACAAACTATTAGAAGAGTTACTCCTCTTGTAAATAAGTCGACATTTTGCCTTTTGTATTCAATATCGATGCCATTTCTGTGTTTCATCGTCAATTTGAAGGTCCAAGGAATACAGTTAACCTGCAATGGTGCATCGGAATCTACTACTGCTGCCCCAGGAAAGGCTTAAAGCACAAATTATTAGAAGAGTTACTCCTCTTGTAAATAAGTCGACATTTTGCATTTTGTATTCAATATCGATGCAATTTCTGTGTTTCATCGTCAATGTGAAGGTCCAAGTGATACAGTAACTCTGCAATAGTTCATCGGAATCTAATATTGCTGTCCCAGGAAAGGCTCCAAGTACAAACTATTAGATGCGTTACTCCTCTTGTAAACATATAGACTTTTTGCCTTTTGTATTCAATATCGATGCAATTTCTGTGTTTCATCGTTAACTTGAAGGTCCATGGGATACAGCAAACATGCAGTGGTTTATCGGAATCTAATACTGCTCTCCCAAGAATGGCTCAAAGCACATACTATTGGAAGAGTTACTCCTCTTGTAAATAATTCGACATTTTGTCTTTTGAATCTATATCGATGCAATTTCTGTCTTTCTTCGTCAATGTGAAGTTCCAAGGGATACAGTAAAGCTGTAGTGGTGCATTGGAATCTAATATTGCTGTCCCAAAAAAAGGATCAAAGTACAAACTACTAGAAGACTTACTCCTCTTGTAAATAAGTCGACATTTTGTCTTTTGTATCAATATCGATGCAGTATCTCTGATTCATCGTCAATGTGAAGGTCCAAGGGATTCAGTAAATCTGCAATGGTGCATCGGAATCTAATACTGCTGTCCCAGGAAAGGCTCAAAGCACAACCTATTAGAAGAGTTACTCCTCTTGTAAATAAGTCGAAATCTTGCCTTTTGTATTCAATATCGATGCAATTTCTGTGTTTCATCGTCAATGTGAAGGTCCGCGGGATACAGTAAACCTGCAGTAGTGCATCGGATTCTAAAACTGCTGTCAAGGGAAAGGCTCAAAGTACAAACTATTAGAAGAGTTTCTCCCCTTGTAAATAAGTCGACACTTTGCCTTTTGTAATCATTATCGATGCAATATCTGTGTTACATCGTCAATGTGAAGGTCCAAGGGATACAGTAAACCTGCTATGGTGCATCGGAATGTAATACTACTGTCCCAGGAAAGGCACAAAGTACAAACTATTATAAGAGTTACTCCTCTTGTAAATAAGCCGACATTTTGCCTTTTGTATTCAATATCGATACAATTTCTGTGTTTCATCGTCATTCTGAAGGTCCAAGGGATACAGTAAACCTGCAATGGTGCATCGGAATCTAATAGTGCTGTCCCAGGAAAATCTCAATGTATAAACTATTAGAAGAGTTACTCCTCTTGTAAATAAGTCGGCATTGCGCATTTTATATTCAGTATCGAAGCAATTTCTGTGTTTCATCGTCAATGTGAAGGTCCAAGGGATACAGTAAACCTTCAGTGGTGCATCGGAATCTAATACTGCTGTCCCAAAAAACGCTCAAAGCACAAACTGTTAGAAGAGTTACTTCTCTTGTAAATAATTCGACATTTTGTCTTTTGAATCTATATCGATGCAATTTCTGTCTTCCATCGTCAATGTGAAGTTCCGAGGGATACAGTAAACCTGCAGTGGTGCATTGGATTCTATTACTGCTGTCCCAAAGAAAGGATTAAAGTACAAACTATTAGAAGAATTACTCCTCTTGTGAATAAGACGACATTTTGTCTTTTGTATAAATATCGATGTAATTTCTCTGTTTCATCGTCAATGTGAAGGTCCAAGGAATACAGTAAACCTGCAATGGTGCATCGGAATCTAATACTGCTGTCCCAGAAAAGGCTCAAAGCACAAACCACTAGAAGAGTTACTCCTCTTGTAAATAAGTCGACATTTTGCATTTTGTATTCAATATCGATGCAATTTCTGTGTTACATCGTCAATGTGATAGTCCAACTGATACAGTAAACCTGCAATGGTTCATCGAAATCTAATACTGCTGTCCCAGGAAAGGTTCAAAATACAAACTATTAGATGAGTTACTCCTCTTGTAAATATATCGACGTTTTGCCTTTTGTATTCAATATCAATGCAATTTTCGTGTTTCATCGTTAACTTGAAGGTCCAAGGGATACAGCAAATATGCAGTGGTTTATCGGAATCTAATACTGCTGTCCCAGAAAAGGCTCAAAGCACAAACTACTAGAAGAGTTACTCCTCTTGTAAATTAGTCGACATTTTGCGTTCTGTACTCAATACCGACGCAATTTCTGTGTTTCTTCGTCAATGTGCAGGTCCATGGGATACAGTAAACCCGCAATGTTGCATCGGAATCTAATACTGCTGTCCCACGAAAGGCTGTAAGCACACCTTATTAGAGGAGTTACTCCTCTTGTAAATAAGTCGACATTTTGCCTTTTGTATTCAATATCGATGCAATTTCTGTGTTCCATCGTCAATGTGAAGGTCCAAGGAATACAGTAAACCTGCAGTGGTGCATCGGAATCTAATACTGCTGTCCCAGGAAAGGCTCAAGGGACAAACTACTAGAAGAGTTACTCCTCTTCTAAATAATTCGACATTTAGTCTTTTGTATCAATATCGATGAAATTTCTGTGTTTCATCGTCAATGTGAAGTTCGAAGGGATACAGTAAACCTGCAGTGATGCATTGGAATCTAATACTGCTGTCCCAGGAAATGCTCAAAGCACAAACTATTAGAAGAGTTACTCCTCGTGTAAATAAGTCGACATTTTGCCTTTTGTATTCAA
Source organism: Schistocerca piceifrons (assembly GCF_021461385.2). Lineage (NCBI taxonomy): Eukaryota > Metazoa > Arthropoda > Insecta > Orthoptera > Acrididae > Schistocerca > Schistocerca piceifrons. The sequence goes on from NW_025727759.1 coordinate 1,895,605, forward strand.
TATCGATGCAATTTCTGTGTTTCATTGTTAATTTGAAGGTATAAGGGATACAGTAAAAATGCAGTGGTGCATCAGAATCTAATACTGCTGTCCCAGGAAAGGCTCAAAGCATAAACTATTTGAAGAGTTAGTCCTCTTGTAAATAAGTCGACATTTTGCCTTTTGTGATCAATATCGATGCAATTTCTGTGATTCATCGTCAATGTGATGGTCCAAGGGATACAGTAAACCTTCAATGGTGCATCGGAATCTAATACTGCTGTCCCAGGAAAGGCTCAAAGAACAAACTAATAGAAGAGTTAGTCTTCTTGTATATAAGTCGGAATTGAGCCTTTTGCATTCAATATCGTTGCAATTTCTGTGTTTCTTCGTCAATGTGAAGTTCCCAGGGATACGGTAAGCCTGCAGTGGTGCATCGGAATCTAATACTGCTGTCCCAGGGGAGGCCCAAACCACAACTCTCAGAAGGGTTACTCCACTTGTATATAAGTCGATATTGTTCCTTTTCTATACACTCCCGAACCAATTTCTGTGTTTCATCGTTAATTTGAAGGTCCAAGGGATACAGTAACCATGCAATGGTGCATCGGAATCTAATACTACTGTCCCAGGAAAGCCTCAAAGCACAAACTATTAGAGGAGTTACTAATCTTGTAAATGTGTCGACATTTTGCCTTTGGTATTCAATATTGATGCAATTTCTGTGTTTCATCGTCAATGTGAAGGCCCAAGGGATACGTAAACCTGCAGTGGTGCATCGGATTCTATTACTGCTGTCCCAGGAAAGGCTCAAAGCACAAACTAGTAGGAGAGTTGATCCTCTTGTAAATAAGTCGACATTTTGCCTTTTGTATTCAATATCGATGCAATTTCTGTGTTTCCCTGTCCATGTGAAGGTCCAAGGGATACGTAAACCTGCAGTGGTTCATCGGATTCTAATACTGCTGTCCCAGGAATGACCAAAGCACAAACTATTTGAAGAGTTACTCCTCTTGTAAATAAGTCGACAATTTGCCTTTTGAATTCAATATCGATGTAATATCTGTGTTTCATCGTCAATGTGAAGGTCCAAGGGATACAGTAAACCTGCAATGGTGTATCGGAATCTAATACTGCTGTCCCAGGAAAGCCTCAAAGTACAAACTATTAGAAGAGTTACTCCACTTGTAAATAAGTCTACATTTTGCCTTTTGTATTCAATATCGATGCAATTTCTGTGTTTCATTGTCAATGTGAAGGTCCAACGCATACAGTAAAGCTGCAGTGGTGCATCGGAATCTAATACTGCTATCCCAGGAAAGGCTCAAAGTACAAACCTTTAGAAGAGTTACTCCTCTTGTATATAAATCGACATTTTGCCTTTTGTATTCAATATCGATGCAATTTCTGTGTTTCATCGTCAATGTGAAGGTCTAAGGGATACAGTTAACCTGCAATGGTGCACCGGAATCTAATACAGCTGTCCCAGGAAAGGCTCAAAGCACAACCTATTAGAAGAGTTACTCTTCTTGTAAATGAGTCGACATTTTTCCTTTTGTAATTAATATCGATGCAATTTCTGTGTTTCATCGTCAAAGTGAAGGTCCACGGGATACAGTAAACCTGCTGTAGTGCATCGGAATCTAATACTGCTGTCTCAAGAAGGGCTAAAAGTGCAAACTATTAGAAGAGTTATTCCTTTTGTAAATAAGTCGACATTTTGCCTGTTGTATTAAATATGGATGCAATTTCTGTGTTTCATCGTCAATATTAAGCTCCAAGGGATACAGTAAACCTGCATTGGTGCATCCGAATCTAATACTTATGTCCCAGGAAAGACTGAAAGAACAAACTATTAGAAGATTTACTCCTCTTGTAAATAAGTCGTCATTTTGCCTTTTGTATTCAATATCGGATCAATTTCTGTATATCGTTGTCTATGTGAAGGTCCAAGGGATACAGTAAACCTGCAATGATGCATCGGAATCTAATACTGCCGTCCCAGGAAAGGCTCAAAGCACAAACAATTAGAAGAGTTACTCCTCATGTAAATAAGTTGATATTTTGCCTTTTGTATTCAATATCGATGCAATTTCTGAGTTTCTTCGTCAATGTGAAGGTTCAAGGGGTACAGTAAACCTGCATTGGTGCATCGGAATCTAATACTGCTGTCCCTGTAAAGGCTCAAAGCACGAACTTTTGGAAGAGTTACTCCTCTTGTAAATAAGTCGACATTTTGCCATCTGTATTCAATATCGATGCAATGTCTGTGTTTCATCGTCAATGTGAAGGTCCAAGGGATACGGTAAACCTGCGTTGGTGCATCGGAATCTAATACTGCTGTCCGAGGAAAGGTTCAAAGCTCAAACTATTAGAAGTGTTACTGCTCTTGTAAATAAGTCGACATTTTGCTTTTGTATTCAATATCGATGCAATATCTGTGTATCATCATCAATGTGAAGGTCCAAGGGATACAGTAAACCTGCAGTGGTGCTTCGGAAACTAATACTGCTGTCCCAGTAAGGTCTCAAAGCACAAACTATTGGAAGAGTTACTCCTCTTGAAAATAGCTGACATTTTGCCTTTTGTATTCAATATCGATGCAATTCCTGTGTTTCATCGTCAATGTGAAGTCCAAGGTATACGGTAAACCTGCAGTGGTGCATTGGAATCTAATACTGCTGTCCCAGGAGAGGCACAAACTACAACTCTCAGATGCGTTACTCCACTTGTATATAAGTCGGCATTGTGCCTTTTGTATATACTCCCGATGCAATTTCTGTAATTCATCGTTAATTTGAAGGTCCAAGCGATACAGTAAACATGCAACTGAGCATCGGAATCTAATACTGCTCTCCCAGGAAAGGCTCAAAGCACAAACTATTAGAGGAGTTTCTCTTCATGTATATAATTCGGCATTGAGACTTTTGTATTCAATATCGATGCAATTTTAGAGTTTCATCGTCAATGTTAAGGTCCAAGGGATACAGTAAACCTGCTGTAGTGCATCCGAATCTAATACTGCTGTCCCAGGAAAGGCTCAAAACACATACTATTAGAAGAGTTATTCCTCTGTAATTAAGTAGACATTTTGCCTTTTGTATTCACTATCGATTCAATTTCTGTGTTTCATTGTCAATGCGAAGGTCCAAGGGATACAGTCAGCCTGTAGTGGTGCATCGGAATCTAATACTGCTATCCCAGGAAAGGCTCAAAGCACAAACTATTAGAAGAGTTTCTCATCTTGTAAATAAGTCGACATTTTGCCTTTTGTATTCAATATCGGATAAATTTCTGTGTTTCATCGTCAATGTGAAGGTCCAAGGGATACAGTAAACCTGCAATGGTGCATCGGAATCTAATACTGCTTTCCCAGGAAAGGCTCAAAGCACAACATATTAGAAGAGTTACTCCTCTTGTAAATAAGTCGACATTTTGTATTTTGTATCAATATCGATGAAATTTCTCTGTTTTATCGTCAATGTGAAGGTATGAGGGACACAGTAAATTTGCAATGGTGCATCGAAATCTAATACTGCTGTCCCAGGAAAGGCTCAAAGCACAAACTATTAGAAGAGTTACTCCTCTTGTAAATAAGTCGACATTTTGCTCTTGTATTCTATATCGATGCAATTTCTGTGCTTCATTATTAATTTGAAAGTATAAGGGATACAGTAAACCTGCAGTGGTGCATCGGAATCTAATACTGCTGTCCCAGGAAAGGCTCAAAGCACAAACCATTAGAAGAGTTACTCCTCTTGTAAATAAGTCGACATTTTGCGCTTTGTAATCAATATCGATGCAATTTCTGTGTTTCATTGTCAATTTGAAAGTATAAGGGATACAGTAATCCTGCAGTGGTGCATCGGAATCTAATACTGCTGTCCCAGGAAAGGCTCAAAGCACAAACTATTAGAAGAGTTACTAATCTTGTAAATGAGTCGACATTTTGCCTTTGGTATTCAATATCGATGCAATTTCTGTTTTTCATCGTCAATGTGAAGGTCCAAGGGGTACGGTACAACTGCAGTGGTGCATCGGAATCTAATGCCGCTGTCCCAGGAAAGGCTCAAAGCACAAACTATTAGAAGAGTTACTCCTCTTGTAAATAAGTCGACATTTTGCCTTTTGTATTCAATATCGATGCAATTTCTGTGTTTCATTGTCAATGTGAAGGTAAAAGTGATACGTAAACCTGCAGTGGTGCATCGGATTCTAATACTGCTGTCCTAGGAATGGCTCAAAGCACAAACTATTAGAAGATTTACCCCTCGTGTGAATAAGTCGACATTTTGCCTTTTGTATTCAATATCGATGCAATTTTTGTGTTTCATCGTCAATGTGAAGGTCAAGGGATACAGTAAACCTGTAGTGGTGCATCGGAATTTTATACTGCTGTCCCAGGAAAGGCTCAAAACACAAACAATTAGAAGAGTTACTCCTCGGTAATTAAGTCGACATTTTGCCTTTTGTATTCAATATCGGATCAATTTCTGTGTTTCATCGTCATTGTGAAGGTCCAAGTTATACAGTTAACCCGCAATGGTGCATCGGAATGTAATACTGCTGTCCCAGGAAAGGCTCAAAGGACAAACTACTAGAAGAGTTACTCCTCTTGTAAATAATTCGACATTTTGTCTTTTGTATCAATATCGATGCAATTTCTGTGTTTCATCGTCAATGTGAAGTTCCATAGAATACAGTAAACCTGCAGTGATGCATTGGAATCTAATACTGCTGTCCCAGGAAATGCTCAAAGCACAAACTATTAGAAGAGTTAGTCCTCTTGTAAATAACTCGACATTTTGCCTTTTGTGTTCAATATCGATGCAATTTCTGTGATTCATCGTCAATGTGATGGTCCAAGGGATACAGTAAACCTTCAATGGTGCATTGGAATCTAATACTGCTGTCCCAGGAAAGGCTCAAAGAACAAACTAATAGAAGAGTTAGTCTTCTTGTATATAATTCGGAATTGAGCCTTTTGCATTCAATATCGTTGCAAATTCTGTGTTTCTTCGTCAATGTGAAGGTCCCAGGGATACGGTAAGCCTGCAGTGGTGCATCGGAATCTAATACTGCTGTCCCAGGGGAGGCCCAAACCACAACTCTCAGAAGGGTTACTCCACTTGTATATAAGTCGGCATTGTGCCTTTTCTATACACTCCCGAAGCAACTTCTGTGTTTCATCGTTAATTTGAAGGTCCAAGGGATACAGTAAACATGCAATGGTGCATCGGAATCTAATACTGCTATCACAGGAAAGCCTCAAAGTACAAACTATTAGAGGAGTTACTAATCTTGTAAATGTGTCGACATTTTGCCTTTGGTATTCAATATCGATGCAATTTCTGTGTTTCATCGTCAATGTGAAGGCCCAAGGGATATGTAAACCTGCAGTGGTGCATCGGATTCTATTACTGCTGTCCCAGGAAAGGCTCAAAGCACAAACTATTAGGAGAGTTGATCCTCTTGTAAATAAGTCGACATTTTGCCTTTTGTATTCAATATCGATGCAATTTCTGTGTTTCATTGTCAATGTGAAGGTCCAAGGGATACGTAAACCAGCAGTGGTGCATCGGATTCTAATACTGCGGTCCCAGGAATGGCTCAAAGCACAAACTATTTGAAGAGTTACTCCTCTTGTAAATAAGTCGACAATTTGCCTTTTGAATTCAATATCGATGTAATATCTGTGTTTCATCGTCAATGTGAATGTCCAAGGGATACAGTAAACCTGCAATGGTGTATCGGAATATAATACTGCTGTCCCAGGAAAGCCTCAAAGTACAAAGTATTAGAAGAGTTACTCCACTTGTAAATATGTCGACATTTTGCCTTTTGTATTCAATATCGATGCAATTTCTGTGTTTCATTGTCAATGTGAAGGTCCAACGCATACAGTAAACCTGCAGTGGTACATCGGAATCTAATACTGCTATCCCAGGAAGGCTCAAAGTACAAACAATTAGAAGATCTACCCGTCGTGTAAATAAGTCGACATTTTGCCTTTTGTATTCAATATCGATGCAATTTCTGTGTTTCAACGTCAATGTGAAAGTCCATGGGATACAGTAAACTTGCAATGGTGCTTCTGAATCTAATTCTGCTGTCCCAGGAAAGGCTCAAAGTACAAACTATTAGAAGCGTTACTCCTTTTGTAAATAAGTCGACATTTGGCATTTTGTATTCAATATGGATGCAATTTCTGTGTTTCATCGTCAATATCAAGCTCCAAGGGATACAGTAAACCTGCATTGGTGCATCCGAATCTAATACTAATGTCCCAGGAAAGACTGAAAGAACAAAGTATTAGAAGAGTTATTCCTCTTGTAAATAAGTCGTCATTTTGCCTTTTGTATTCAATATCGGATCAATTTCTGTATATCGTTGTCTATGTGAAGGTCCAAGGGATACAGTAAACCTGCAATGATGCATCGGAATCTAATACTGCTGTTCCTGTAAAGGCTCAAAGCACGAACTTTTGGAAGAGTTACTCCTCTTGTAAATAAGTCGACATTTTGCCATCTGTATTGAATATCGATGCAATTTCTGTGTTTCATCGTCAATGTGATGGTCCAAGGGATACAGTAAACCTGCATTGGTGCATCGGAATTTAGTACTGCTGACCCAGGATAGGCTTAAAGAATATCCTATTAGAAGAGTTACTCTTCTTGTAAATAAGTCGACATTTTGCCATTTGTTTTCAATATCGATTCAATTTCTGTGTTTCATCGTCAACGTGAAGGTCCACGGGATGCAGTAAACCTGCAGTAGTGCATCGGAATCTAATACTGCTGTCCCAGGAAAGGCTCAAAGTACAAACTATTAGAAGAGTTACTCCTTTTGTAAAAAGGTCGACATTTTGCCTTTTGTATTCAATATCGATGCAATTTGTGTGTTTCATCGTCAATGTTTGGCTCCAAGGGATACAGTAAACCTCCATTGGTGCATCCGAATCTAATACTGCTGTCCCGGGAAAGGCTCAAACTACAAACATTTAGAAGAGTTATCCTCATGTAAATAAGTCTACATTTTGCCTCTTGTATTCAATATCAATGCAATTTCTGTGTTTCATCGTCAATGTAAAGGTCCAAGGGATACGGTAAACCTGCGTTGGTGAATCGGAATCTAATACTGCTGTCCGAGGAAAGGCTCAAAGCTCAAACTATTAGAAGTGTTACTGCTCTTGTAAATAAGT